>NW_027397068.1:50064568-50134801 GCF_003265705.2 Callorhinus ursinus | reverse complement strand
TACAGTATCATATCATCTGCAAAGAGTGAGAGTTTGACTTCCTCTTTGCCGATTTGGATGCCTTTGATTTCTTTTTGTTGTCTGATTGCTGTGGCTAGGACTTCTAATACTATGTTGAATAGTAGTGGTGATAGTGGACATCCCTGCCGCGTTCCTGACCTTAGGGGAAAAGCTCTCAGCTTTTCCTCATTGAGAATGATTTTCGCTGTAGGTTTTTCATAGATGGCTTTTATGATATTGAAGTATGTACCCTCTATCCCTATACTCTGAAGAGTTTTGATCAAGAAAGGATGCTGTACTTTGTCAAATGCTTTTTCTGCATCTATTGAGAGGATCGTTTGATTCTTGTTCTTTCTTTTGTTAATGTATTGTATCACGTTGATTGATTTGTGGTTGTTGAACCAACCTTGCAGGCCAGGGATAAATCCCACTTGGTCATGGTGAATAATCCTTTCAATGTACTGTTGGAACCTATTGCCTAGTATTTTGGTGAGAATTTTTACATCCATGTTCATCAAGGATATTGGTCTGTAATTCTCCTTTTTGATGGTGTCTTTGGTTTTGGGATCAAGGTAATGGTGGCCTCATAAAATGAGTTTGGAAGTTTTCCTTCCATTTCTATTTTTTGGAACAGTTTCAGGAGAATAGGTATTAATTCTTCTTGAAATGTTTGGTAGAATTCCCCTGAGAAGCCATCTGGCCCTGGGCTTTTGTTTCTTGGGAGATTTTTGATGACTGCTTCAATTTCCTTAGTGGTTATAGGTCTGTTCAAGTTTTCTATTTCTTCCTGGTTCAATTTTGGTAGTTAAAACATCTCTAGGAATGCACCCATTTCTTCCAGATTATCTAATTGGCTGGCATAGTGTTGCTCATAATATGTTCTTAGAATTGTTTGTATTTCTTTGGTGTTGGTTGTGATCTCTCCTCTTTCATTCATGATTTTGTTGATGTGGGTCTTTTCTCTTTTCTTTTTGATAAGTCTGGCCAGGGGTTTATCAATCTTGTTAATTCTTTCAAAGAACCAGCTCCTAGTTTCGTTGATCTGTTCTACTGTTCTTTTGGTTTCTAGTTAATTGATTTCTGCTCTGATCTTTATTATTTCTCTTCTCCTGCTGGTTTTAGGCTTTAGTTGCTGTTTATTCTCTAGCTCCTTTAGATGTAGGGTTAGGTTGTGTATTTGAGACCTTTCTTGTTTCTTGAGAAAGGCTTGTATTGCTATATACTTTCCTCTTAGGATTGCCTTTGCTGTATCCCAAAGATTTTGAACAGTTGTGTTTTCATTTTCATTCATTTCCATGAATTTTTTAAATTCTTCTTTAATTTCCTGGTTGACCCATTCATTCTTTAGTAGGATGCTTTTTAGCCTCCATGTATTTGAGTTCTTTCTGACTTTCCTCTTGTGATTGAGTTCAGTTTCAAAGCACTGTGGTCTGAAAATACGCAGGGAATGATCCCAATCTTTTGGTACCGGTTGAGACCTGATTTGTGACCTAGGATATGATCAGTTCTGGAGAATGTTCCATGGGCACGAGAGAAGAATGTGTATTCCATTCCTTTGGGATGGAATGTTCTGAATATGTCTGTGAAGTCCATTTGGTCCAGTGTGTCATTTAAAATCTTTATTTCCTTGTTGATATTTTGCTTAGATGATCTGTCCATTTCAGTCAGGGGGGTGTTAAAGTCCCCTACTATTATTGTATTGTTGTCAATGTGTTTCTTTGTTTTTGTTATTAACTGGCTTATATAATTGGCTGTTCCCATGTTCGGGGCATAGATATTTACAATTGTTAGATCTGCTTGTTGGATAGACCCTTTAAGTAGGATATAGTGTCCTTCTTCATCTCTTATTACAGTCTTTGTTTTAAAATCTAATTTGTCTGATATAAGGATTGCCACCCCAGCTTTCTTTTGTTGTCCATTAGCATGGTAAATGGTTTTCCACCCCCTCACTTTCAATCTGGGGGTGTCTTTGGGTCTAAAATGAGTCTCTTGCAGACAGCTTATCGATGGGTCTTTTTTTTAATCCAATCTGGTAGCCTGTGTCTTTTTATTGGGGCATTTAGCCCATTTACATTCAGGGTAACTATTGAAAGATATGAATTTAGTGCCATTGTATTGCCTGTAAGGTGACTGTGACTGTATATTGTCTGTGTTCCTTTCTGATCTATGCTGCTTTTAGGCTCTCTCTTTGCTTAGAGGACCCCTTTCAATATTTCTTGGAGGGCTGGTTTTGTGTTTGCAAATTCCTTTAGTTTTTGTTTGTCCTGGAGGCTTTTAATCTCTCCTTCTATTTTCAATGACAGCCTAGCTGGATATAGTATTCTTGGCTGCATATTTTTCTCATTTAGTGCTCTGAAGATATCATGCCAGTCCTTTCTGGCCTGCCAGGTCTCTGTGGATAGGTCTGTTGCCAATCTAATGTTTCTACCATTATAGGTTACATATCTCTTCTCCCGAGCTGCTTTCAGGATTTTCTCTTTGTCTCTGAGACTTGTAAGTTTTACTATTATTTGTTGGGGTGTTGACCTATTTTTATTGATTTTGAGAGGGGTTCTCTGTGCTTCCTGTATTTTGATGCCTGTTTCCTTCCTCACTTTAGGGAAGTTCTCTGCTATAATTTGCACCAATATACCTTCTGCCCCTCACTCTCTTCTTCTTCTGGGATCCCAATTATTCTAATGTTGTTTCATCTTATCATATTGCTTATCTCTCGAATTCTGCCCTCATGATCCTGTAGTTATCTCTTTTTCTCAGCCTCTTTATTTTCCATCATTTGGTCTTCTATATCGCTGATTCTCTCTTCTGCCTCATTTATCCTAGCAGTTAGTGCCCCCATTTTTGATTGCACCTCATCAATAGCCTTTTTGATTTCAACTTGGTTAGATTTGAGTTCTTTTATTTCTCCAGAAAGGGTTTCTCTAATAACTTCCATGCCTTTTTCAAGCCCAGCTAGTATCTTTAAAGTCATGATTCTGAACTCTAGGTCCGACATCCTACTAATGTCCGTATTGAGTAGGTCCCTGGCAGACGGTCCTACCTCTTGTTCTTTTTGCTGAGGTGATTTTTTTTCATCTTGTCATTTTGTCCAGAGGAGAATAGATGAATGAGAGAACAAAATGCTAACAGGTTGACAACGTCCCCAGGCGTATTTTGGTCTGTTAGAAGAAAGTGCCTCCTAAAATTTTAAAGTAAGAAAGACTTATATATGTACAAAATAAGGGTTGATACAATGAAGGGTTGGAAGATGACTGTAAAGATGAAAATTATAAAAGATTTTATAAAAGGAATTGATAAGATAAGAAGTTGTTTGAAAAAAGAAAGAGGAAGATTAAAAAAAAAAGAAAGAAAAAAGTAAAGAAAAAAATGGGAGAGAATGTGGTCAGGCAGGAGACTAGAACAAAGCCATACACTAGTGATTTCGGGTATCTTTTGATCTGTTAGAAGAAACTGTATCTCAAAATTTTAAAGAGAGAACAACTTATATATATATGCCAAAAATAAGGGTAACTACTATGAAGGGATAAAATATGACTCTAAAAATGAAAAATAAAAAATGTTTTTTTAAAAAAAGGGATTGATAAGATGTTGGTTGAAAAAGGGAAAAAAAAAAAAAACAGTTAAAAAATTAACTTTGAAAAACTAATGAATCATGGTAAAAAAGCCATGAATTCTCTGTGCAGTATTACCCTAGCACTGGAGTTCTGCCGTTCTCATTGATCGGTAAACTTGGTCTTGGCTTGCTGGCTGTTCGTGCTGGTCTTCTGGGGGAGGGGCCTGTTGCCGTGGTTCCCAAATGTCTTTGCCAGAGGCGGAAATGCCCCGCCCTTGTAGGTACAGGCAAAGCAATCTGCTTGCGTTTGCTCTCCGGAGATTTTCTTTCCTGCAAGCTCTCGGTACAGCTTTGGAGGACCAGGGTGAAAATGGCGACTTCCCACTCTCTGCCCGGAGAAGCTGAGAACTCGGGGCCTTGCTCCTCAGTGCGCCCCCAGAGAAAAGCAGTCACTCCCGTCTCCCCGGTCTCCGGCCGCACTCCGTGCTCACCTGGCCTGTGACCGAGCATTTCTATCTCTGGCACCCGACCCCGTGTGGAGTCTCCAAACCCAGCAGATCCCTGCGGTGCGCTCCTGCGCCGCTCCTCCTGGGGGAGGAAGGGGAGTCTCCCCGGATCTGCCGCTTGTTCAGTCCCTGCTGGAGGAGCAGTGGCCCGACTGTCACTGATCACAGTTTATGGCAACCCCGAGCTGAGAGCCCGCGCCTCGGCTCCATCTCTGCAGCCGGCTTCCCCGCTCTAATACCTGGGAGCTCTGCTGCACTCAGGCACGCCCGGTCTTTCTGTGACCCTGAGGGTCCTGAGACCACACTGTCCCATGAGGGTTCCACCCCCCGCTTAGCCACTGGAGCGACGTTCCTCAGCGGAGCCGACTTCTAAAAGGTCCGATTTTGTGCTCCGCGGCTCTAGCACTTGCCAGAAGCGGCCGACGGAGGCCCCCTCCCCCGCCGTCTATCCTCCCGAATATCGCCTCGGATTCACTTCTCCGCACGTCCTACCTTCCAGAAAGTGGTCGCTCTTCTGTTCAGAGAGTTGTTGCTATTCTTCTCTTCGATCTCCTATTGAGTTCGTAGGTGTTCAGAATGGTTTGATCCCTATTCAGCTGAATTCCTGAGACCAGACGAAGTCCAGGTCTCCTACTCCTCCGCCATCTTGCTCCGCCCCCAGAGGTTGCCCGGGGTCTACTTTTTTTCTAATATTAATGTAGTTACATCAACTTTCTTTTGGTTAACATTTGCACATATGTCTTTCCTATTCTTTTTTAAAATTTACTTTCAATAGTTCTACAACAATGTATTAAAGATGCACCTTTTGTATATTATAAATGGCTGACTCTAAAAAAAATTCAGCTTGACAAACTTTATCTTAATCATGGTATTCAGACTGTTTTAAATGTAATTGAATAGCTGATATATTTGGGTTTAAATCTATTATCTTACTATTTGTTTTCTATTTGTTCTTCTTTTGCCCTTTCTTGTCTTTTCAGATTTTAGATTAATCAAGTTTTTTTTATTATTCTATACTTAACCTTCTATTACTTTATGATTCATTATTTTACTATTCTTTAACTGGTTATCCTAAATATTAAAACATGAATCGTGATTTGTTACATTTTGATATGAACTATTACTTTTACTACTTCCCAACAATACTATACTCCTTTCTTACTTATTGTTATTTTGTATTCTACTTCAAATATTTTAGCATTTTATTTTTTTAAGATTTATTTATTTATTTGAGAGAGAGGGCGCAAGCATGAGTGGGGGGAGGGGCAGAGGGAGAGGAAGAGAATCCTTAAGCAGACTCTTCACTGAGCATGGAGCCTGACATGGGGCTCGATCCCAGGACCCAGAGATCATGACCTGATCCAAAATCAAGAGTCAGATTCCCAACCGAGTCACACAGGTCCCCCAACTTTTTCAAGTATTTGAAACCACACAACATATTAGGCAATTTATTAGGCATTCATTCAGGTGTATTTATATATTTATCTTTTTCTGTATTCTTTATTTCTTTCTGAATTTCTATGCAGGGTAACTTTTTTTTTCTGCCTAAAGAACTTAATAATTTTTTAAATAGTGGATTTGCAGGTGACCAACTCTATTTTTATATATCTGAAAATGTTTATTTTATGTTAAATTTTGATGGATACTGTTGCTGTGTGTAAAATTCTAGACTGTTTTTTCTTTCAGAATGTAAAAAAAAATGCCATGCCATTTTCTTCTGGTTCCTAATGTTTGTGTTGAGGGGTTAGCTGTTACTCTTTACCTTGTTTTTTGAAGGTAACATATTTTCTTTCTGGATACATTTGCTATTTTCTTTGTATCTGTATCTCAGAATCTTTGTGGTGTCCGTAGTTTTATTGTGATATATATCTTTTTCGCCTTTCTTTGTATTTATCTCTCTAACTCTTTTGTGGTTCATAAAGCTTTTTGAGTCTGTGGTTTGATATTTTCTATAAATTTATGAAAATCCATAGTCATATTTCTTCAAATATTGTTTCTGTCCCATTTTATCTGTTTTCTCCTCTTACATATATTACAATTATTACACATATTCATCTCCTTTATACATGCTAGATATTTTCATCATGTCCAATATACTTCTTACAATACATTCTGTACTCTCCTTTTTTTTCTTCCTGTACTTCATTCAAGCTCTTTCCTATCAACCTATCTTCCAGTTCACCGATTCTCTGTTTAGTAGTGTCCAATATTCTGCTAAATCAATTCATTGAGCTTTTAATTTTGGTTATCACATGTTTTTATTTAATTCTTTTCTATGTATTCTAATTCTCTGCTGAAAGTCTCTGTCTTGTCATGTATTTTTCTGGAACATATTAATCACAACTGTTTTAAAAATCTGCTTTTGAGAGCTCTAATACTTGAATTTTCTACTGATCTGTTTCTATTTTCCCACTTTTTTTTTCTCTTTGTTTTAAATAATTTGATTCTGTTTCTGGTATAACCGGTCATTTTCACTAGATGTCAGACACTGTATATGAAAGGTTTAAAGATAATTTGAGGCTCATGATAATGTTAATTTCCTTCAAAAAGGACTAACTTTTGCTCTAATAGACAGAAATTAGAATAGATGTAGGTCATCTTAACTTACCTTTGGTTGAACTAATCCAGATGTTTTTCAGTAATAATGATAAGTAGTTTATTTGCAACTTCCTTAGTCTAAAGGTATAGTCTTTTTTGGGGTCTCAACTGAATACCCAGGGTATTTTACCAGGATCTTCTATGATGAGGCCTTTTTGTCTCTCCAGCCATTGCGATTGTTGAAAATTTTGAAAAGTTTCTTAATCTTATAGTTACCAGTTTTTGTTTGGCTTTTACCCTCTTGGTTGAAAATAGCAAATTGGCAAATATTTTACAAGGCAGGCAACAGTGAATGTTGAACTTACCTCTTCGTTCTTCCTTTTACTTTGGAATTGGCTCCTCAAGTCCTAACTATTTTGATTACTCTTTGAAGTCTTAAAACAGATTTTTAAATTTTACCAGATTTGTTTTGTTTCGTGTTAAAAGATTTAGTCTCATGCAAAGTTAGTCAGCTATAGCCAAAAGCACACACCCTCTGATTCTCAGTTTAATTTGCATGTCCATTTATTGTAGTGAAGTTGAGAATACTTTTATATATTTACTGATGATTTTGTCTTCTTCTCTGCAAATCCTTTGCCCACTTTTTATTGGGTTGTCTTTTGGTTTATAATGCATGAAGAATTCCAGATACTATTTTGGGGAAAGGAGACTTTAATATGTCTGCAAATATCTTCCTTTAGTCTGTGACTTGTCTTAATTTTTTTATATTATCTTTTGTCACACAAATTTTAAATTTTAATAGACAAATTTCAAACATATTTTCCTTTATAATTTGTGTGTTTTATGTCTGGTTTAAGAAATTCTTCTGTTTCGGGGTGCCTGGGTGGCTCAGTCGTTAAGTGTCTGCCTTCGGCTCAGGTCATGATCCCAGAGTCCTGGGATCGAGCCCCGCATTGGGCTCCCTGCTCCGCAGGAAGCCTGCTTCTCCCTCTCCCACTCCCCCTGCTTGTGTTTCCTCTCTCGCTGTGTCTCTCTCTGTCAAATAAATAAATAAAATCTTTAAAAAAAAAAAAAAAGAAATTCTTCTGTTTCCTGATGTCATAAAGATATTTTCCTAGATTTTCTCCCAAAAGTTTTACAGTTTTAATTTTCATTTTGAGGTCTTTAATTTACTTTTCCTGGGTTTTATTGTGTAGGGATAGCCAAATGTTTTAGCACCATGTATCAAAATGCCAAACATCTCCCAACTGTTTGGTAATGACATTGTTAATGTTTTCTTTTTAAAATTAATTTTAGTATTTTTCTGTTAATATTATTAATAATATTTTCATGTTCACATTACATTTTAAGGACTGTGATCACATCTTACTGTTCTTCAACTCTATCAAACTCCTTAATGTTCATAAAAATTAAGTTCAAGAAAATATTTCTAATAGGTATATTGACCTAGATTGATTGATGCTATATATTGACAAACAACATAGCACTTTCTACCTGTCACAAAATTCACACTCATGATTTCTATCAGGTCTAGCAAAAATTTTGAACATGTGCAACAAAGTATTCACTTCTTGTTACTCTAAAATGAAGCTCTACAAAACAATATTATTAGTACTAGCTAAGATTTATTGATTACTTATTATGTGCTTGGGAATGTTCTAGGAACTTTGTATGTGTTAACTCATTTATAAAAAAGCTGTAAGTCAGGTTATTACTAATACAACATTTTCATATGAGAACTTCACATTGAAGTTTTACTTATAAAGATAGGCAATGCAGAACCACTTTATTTAAATCCACCTTAATTTATAAAATAAATGAAGTATTGCTGCAATATAACTTTCGGGTGAACATTGAATTATAAGTGTATTTGTAAATAAAATTATAATTTTTTGTGATCTATGTCCACATTTATATTTCAATTTATGAATGCTATTATCATAATCATCAATAACAATTAATTGGAAGCTAACCAGGTTCATGGTATTGGAAAGGTGTTAAAATTAACTATAATTTGCTTGAATCTATGGAAAGCATTTGGTATGTCGGACTTTCACTAGTGTTTCCTTGATAATGATTGCATTTCAAGGAATAATGCACTTTATATGCTTCTCTGGTGGTTAAAAACACATTTCGCATAAATGGAGTAAAGGGCATTTAATGAACTGAGCTCTATGCATGTGAAAGCCAACAGCAATATTAGAAATGGTGTTTATTTTATGGCCCAGAAACTGCATTTTAAATGCTAGTATATGTTTATATGACAGTTCTATTAAATATAAAAGAGTCCCATTACAAGGGAAGTCCTTTACACAGGCCTTTTATATAGTCTAAATAGCATACCCAGCCCTGCAACTCCTCATTTGAGACATTTTTAGAACCTTATTTATGTTAAAGCCATAACAAACTAGCAACTAGAAAACTATAATGGGCACAAACGGCTAATAAAAATGAGATTGTTGAAAATACTTCTTAATAGCAACTAAGGAAGAATCTTGATAAAACAAAATCAAGGCTTGGTGTATCTGGAAGCCTGCCACCCCAGTAATCACAGACCACAGGTACTCCCCCTTTTCCATCTTTGTTGCTTTATTGGCTGAAAGCTGAACAGCCAGTGCACTTTAAGATTGGTATTTGCCCTATTTTTCATTCTAGTGCCTACTAAACCAGATGTGCTCTGGAAAAAATCCTAGGATTGTTCCTTCTTTCTGTACTGATGATTTACTGAGTGAATCCCCTGGAGAATTAGGGCAAATGCTCTGAAACTGGTCAAAGGGGGGAAGAATGTCAGCATGGGTACATACACGAGTCTCCATATGTATGTAAATGTGTGCATGTGTGTTATATATGTAAGGCCCAGACACTTGAAATCTGGATCACTTCTCAGCCGAACTGCTATGTTTAGACAAGCTAGCTAAAATGAACAGGTCAAATCCTTTATTTATAGAGTAAAAACTATTTGATCTGGGGTTGATATCAGCTCTACAGTCAAACATGTGAGCCAAAGTCATTTTTATTGCTACATCTTGCAGAATTCTGAAATGGTTCATGTGGCCATCCATGTGAGCAGAGGAAAAATTCCCACAGAAGAGTAAGCCATTCAAGTATGAAATGTTGCTTGCATCACCAAAAAAACCAAAAACCAAAAACCAAAAAACAAAACCAGTATGTGTTTATATAAGCGAGAGTGTAAAGCGATGGAGAAAGGAATGACTTTAAGTTCTGAACTAGAAGGAATTTCCTAATGAATTTTGCTCACCCAGGTCCTGGTAGCACATTGCTAGGCAGCAGTTGAGGCAGACACCAAAATAATCTCTTTCTATACTTGTGGATACTAGAACCCTGTGGAATATAGTTTGAAAATGATTCACTTAATGTAGTTATTTATGCTGTGAAAAATGGTTCAAAAACCATGAATTTTTGGAGTTGAATGCCACCTTTGAAATCAGTGACATTTGCCTCTCACCTCATGTGGAGATTTGCTCCCCAACATCCATGATGAAAATCCTCCAGTCTGCTTGTGAACTCAGTGTTGGGAAGCTCATGACCTTAAAATTGTCCATATTTACTTGCAAGAAAATTCTTTACAAGACTGTTCCCAACCCATGGATGCTTAATTTATATAAGATTATCATCTAAATAAAAATGGCCACCCAAAAACAGTTGGCTCATCTTGTAAGCTTCCTACTGCCATTTTTGGAATTTCCCTTTATGACAGAGAAAAAAATATATATATGATGTATATATAATATATTTTCAGCCTGTGTCATCCTGCTGAGGTCCTGAGCCTATTGAGCTGAGTGAAAGAGAGAACTGGGAGAAGCCAGGTCTCCCAGGAGGCTATGTATTTGTTTACATTGGAAAGGCAAGAAACCTTTGGTGGTGAACTGGAAAAGATCTAGAAACCAGGATACAGTGGCAAGAATGAGCTATCACAAGCAGAAATTTAGGGAAGAGTTTTGTAAGAAATTTCCAGCACATAACTCTGTTTTTACACAAATATGTATATATATATATATAAACAATTTTTAACTGATAACATATTTACTCATTAATCTATAATTTGTCTTTTCTCATTTTACATAATATGGACAGCTCTCCAGGTTTTCCTTTGAAGTCATTTTTTAATAATGCAAATATTCTATTTTATTGATTTTCTATAATTTATTTAATTAGCAATTGAGGAACATTCAGATTATTATCAATATTTTTCCCCTAAAAACAATGTTTCCACATTCTTGTACAATAATCTTTTTTGTCTTATAGGAAAAATCCCAAATGTGGGGTTATTGGGTCAAAGGTTATATACAGTTTGTATTTTAATGACATTTGCCAAAATACTTCCTAAACCAATGCACAAAGGTACTAACTTCCTATCATTGCAATCTCACTAGATATTATCCGTCATTTTTTAAAAAATATTTATTTATTTATTTTAGAGCGAGAAAGAGAGTGAGCATGGGGAGTGGTGTTTGGGAGGGGCAAAGTGAGAGGGAGAGAGAGTCCGAAGCAGACTCTGAACTGAGTGCAGAGCCTGAGGCTGGTCTCCGTCCCATGACCCCATGATCACGATGCCGAGATCACAACCCTAGCTGAAACCAAGAGTGGGATGCTCAACTGATTGCACCACCCAGGCACTCCATATTATCATCTTTTAAACTTTCTTTATTATGACACCTTAAGTTACATTTCCCTCAACTGTAGTAAATCCTTTGCCTATTTTTCTGTTGGATAATTTTATTTATTTTATTCATTTGTAGATTTTTAAAAATATTTTTCATATTTGTTGTAGTTTCCTTCTCCCTTTCCTTCCTCCCTCCTTCCTTCCTGTCACTCTTTTTTTTTTTCCTCTTCTTTTTACCCCCAGGCTATTTTTTTCATCTAATCTTGTTCATGGTGTCTTTTATCATATCTCAAAGTTTTATGTGGCAAAACAAATACACCTGTCTATTCTTACATGTCTTCTGAGTCTCCATCTTGTTTAATAAAGTCTTTACTTTATCACAATTATGGGAATTCGTTAGTCCAATGTTCAGAATTACAGTCTTCTACCATACTCTACTGTGATTTGGCCACACAGGGAGATATAGCAGAAGGCTTGCTTGGTCCCCTTTGGCTTATTACTACTCCAACACAGCATGCGGAGAAAGTTCTTTCTAAAAAATATACAAAATATAAAAAATATTTTTAAAATATAAAGAATTATTTAATGTTACAGCCTGGAGTATTTATAGCAATTGGCTAATTGCTTTTTTAGATTTTAATTCCAGTATAGTTAACATATAGTGTTATATTAGTTTTAGGTGTACAATATAGTGATTCAATAATTCTATACACCACTCAGTGCTCATGGTGATAAGTGTACTCTTAATCCCCATCACCTATTTCACCCATTCCCCCACCACTTGCCCTCTGGTAACCATAGGTTTGTTCTCTATAGTTAAGAGGCTGTTTTTTTAGTTCATCTCTTTTTTTCTTGTTCTTTTGCTTTGTTTCTTTTTTTTTTTAAAGATTTTATTTATTTATTTCAGACAGAGAGAATGAGAGAGAGAGAGAGAGAGAGAGAGAGCGAGCACATGAGAGGGGGGAGGGTCAGAGGGAGAAGCAGACTCCCTGCCGAGCAGGGAGCCTGATGCGGGACTCGATCCAGACACTCCAGGATCATGACCTGAGCTGAAGGTAGTTGCTTAACCAACTGAGCCACCCAGGCGCCCTTTTGCTTTGTTTCTTAAATTCCACATTTGAGTGAATTCATATGGTAATTGTCTCTCTGACTGACTTATTTCATAGCATTATTCTCTCTAGATCTATCCATGTTGTTGCAAATGGCAAGATTTCATTCCTTTTTATGGCTGAGTAATATCCCATTGTATATATATACACTACATATTTATCCATTCATCAATCTATGGGCACTTGGGTTGCTTCCATATCTTGGCTATTGTAAATAATGATGCTATAAACATCAGGGTGCATGCATTCCTTTGAATTAGTGTTTTTACATTCTTTGGGTAAATACTCAGTAATGCAGTTGCTGGATGATAGGGTAGATCTATTTTTCACTTTTTCAGGAAACTCCGTACTATCTTCCACAGTGGCTGCACCAGTTTTCATTCCCACCAACAGTGCATGAAAGTTCCTTTTTTTCCACATCCTTGCCAACACCTGTTGTTTCTTGTGTTGTTTTAGCTATTCTGACAGATGTGGGGTGATATCTCTTTGTAGTTTTGATTTGCATTTCCCTGATGTTTAGTAATTTTAATCATTTTTTCATGTGAATTGGTTGATTGTTTTAACCTATGGTATCTTTTTCTATTTGCACAGGAATAGTTTGGGCTAAGCTCTGATATTTTGTTTTCTTTCAAAACTTTCATGACTTTTAAAATTGTGCTACCTGTGCCTTAAAGATAACATCTCCAACTTATTCTAGGGCCCTGAATATAATATTTTTGGACTTGGAATATGAATAAAAAAATTAAAGTGTTCTCTATTTTCTTATTCTTCATCTTAAGCTTTCATTCCCTCCTAGCCAAGCTGGTTCTTCCTGTTTAGAGCTTTTTCTCCTCAGTTCTTACAACAATATAGTTTCTAATTATGGGAGAGAAAGACACTGATATATGGATAACATCAATTTGTATTCTTCTAGTTCCTTTTAAATCTGATTTCAGATTAAAGGTGCTAGCATCATGATTTGGGGAAGAAATGTTAGTTTTTGACTTTTGTAGGTTTTAAGATCCCTGAGTCTACTAGAAGAGTTGAAACAACTTTGAAAACAAAAGGTAAATTTAGAGGACTAACATTATATGATTTTAAGACATATGATAAGCTACAGAAATCAAGACAGTGTGATACTGGTGCTAAGACAAAGAAATGGAACATCGTAATAAAATAGTTTAGAAAATGATTTACATGTAATAAACAACTGATTTTCAACAAATGTGTGAAGGTAATTCAAATGGTAAAAGGATCATCTTGTCAACAAAAGGTGCTGGGACAACTGAACATCCATCTGCAAGAAAATAAAAAGAACAAACAAAACTTTGACCCATACTTCACACTATATGCAAAAATTAACTCAAAATAGGTTATAAACTTAAATGCAAGACTAAAAACTACACAATGTCTAGAAGTAAACATAGGAGAAGACCTTTATGACCTTGGGTTAGGCAAAGATTTCTTAGATACAATACTGAGAACACAATCCATAAAAGAAAAAAATTAATCAATTTGGACCTTATTAAAAATAAAAATTGTTCCTCTTTGAAAACCACTGTTAAAGAAAGAAAAGACAAACCAAAACTGAGAGAAAATATTTGCCAAGTATACATTTGATAAAAAACTAGTTTTTTATCTAATGTATACTTGGCAAATATTTTTTGATATTTGAACATCTAAAAAACTCTCCTAACTCAATAACATGAAAACAAAGAATGCACTTTTTAAAAATGAACAAAAGTTTTGAACACACACTTCACCTAAGAAGATAAAGGAATGACAAATAAGCACCAGAATAGATGTTCAATACTATTAGGGAAATGCAAATTAAAACTACAATGCTAGGGCAGAGATTCACTGTGGCTTCTTATTTCAACAATTCTTTCACAGAACCCAGCTCTCCCCGCATTCCAAACTCCACCCCAGCTAACCAACCACTCAGAGCCAGCACTCCAACACTTCTTCACAAATCCTTTGGACAGTCTCCAAGCCCCCGCTGCCTGCTGTGATGACCAGCCCCCTTGCAGGTGCACCTGAACTACCACCAGGACTCAGAGGTCACCATCAATCACCAAAGTGACCCAGAGCTCTACATCTCCTACAGCTACCTGTCCATGTTTTACTACTTTGAATGTGATAATGTGATTTTGAAGAACCAAATGTTTTCTTCACTGATTTCATGAGAAGAGAGAACATGTTGAAAATTGATGAAGCTGTAGAACCAAGAAATTGACTACATCTTCCAGCAAGAAACCAGGCTGTGCTCACTGGGGAGTGAGGTGAATGCAAGGGAGTGTATGTCATACTTTAAAAATAAAAATAAAAGTGTGAGTTGGTCACTGCTGGAACTGCACGAAAGGGCCACTGGAAAAAAATGGACCCCTATTTGTGTGATTTCACTGGGACTTATTACCTAAATGAGCAGGTAAAATTCATTGAAGAATTGGATGACCACTGCAACCAACTTGTGTAAGATGGCGGCCCTGGATCCTGGCATTGCAGAGCCTGTCTTCAACAAGCACGCCCTGGGAGACAGTGACACTGATAGCTAAGCCTTGGATTGCCTTCCCCATAGCCATGGGAGTGACTTCTTCTGTTACCAAGGCTGTGCATGCATTTGGGTTTATCTTTACCTTCTCAGTAAGTTGTACTGAAACATCAACTTAAGTTCTTTCATTTGTACCATTCTTTCAAATAAAGCAATACTGTTATGCTCCTCCTCCAAAACAAACAAGCAAAAAACAAAAACAACCTACCGTGAAGTAACACTTCACTGCACACCTATTAGAATAGCTAAAAATTTAGAAAGCTGACCATACCAAGTGTTAGCAAGGAAGTAGAGCTCTACACATTACTGGTGGGGATGTAAAATGGTGCAACCACTTTGGAAAAAAGTTGGGTTTCTTAAAAAGTTAAACATATACATATCATATGACCTAGCACTTCCAGTAGATACTTTCCTTTTACTTATTTATTTTATTTTATTATGTTATGTTAGTCACCATAGTAGATACTTTCCTAAGAGAAATGAAAGCATATGTCCATATGAAGACCTGTACACAAATGCTCAGGGGAGTTTTATTTATAATAGCTTAAAAGTGGAAACAATTTCAAATTTCCATCAAAAATTAAGTGTGGCACATCCATCCAGCGGAATACTACACAGTAATAAAAATGGATGAAATATTTGTAAATGGCACAAAATGAATGAATCGCAGAATAATTATACTGAGTGAAAGAAGAAAAAAAATACATTCTATATGATTCCATTCTTATGAAGTTTTTAAAATGCTAGCTAATGTATTCTGACAGAAAGCAGATCAGAAGTTGCTTGGAGAAAGAGGGTGAGGAGGTATTATAGGTAGGGATTATGAAGTGGTGCAAAAAAACTGTTGACGGTGATGAATATATTCATTATCTTGCAGGGGTGGCTCAAATTCTACAACCTAAATATGAGCAGTTTATATATGTTAACTGTGCCTCAGTAAAGCTGTTCAAAAAAAGATCTCTATGTGGCATAAGCTTACCATAGGTGTATCTTTAAATACATCTTTTAAGTGATGCTTTGAAGTGTTGGATCTAGCACAGGGGTGAGAGCACGGGGAGCAGCAGTGATCGCTCCCCTCATTTGCTTGGGTACTAGCCATCATCCCCTTGGGCATCTTGCCACTCTCTCTGGCTTTCAGGTCCAAGTTCATGCAGGGTCGCTGCTGTTATTGGCTTGCTCTTTCACTGCTTATCTTTTTATCCCTGACATATTTTTCTCAGGGCTTAGATTCTCAATGAGGTCTTTTTAAAAAAAAGATAATGTGTAAAACTGGTAAACACCCCTCTTCCATTTCTTCCTGAAATAAACCATACCGGTTCTTAATGTAAATGACACTGTTTTTTGGCTTTTGTTTTGGATTTATTTTTTGGTCAATTAGAAGTATTAACTTTAGCCTTCTATTTGACATTTTAAAGTGAGAGAATTAGAATAAATTACCATTCTTTCTTTTTCTTTTTTCCCTTTGTATTTAATCAATCAATTAATTATCTTATGGAAGTATAGTTGGTATACAATGTTATACTAGTTTCAGGTACACAGCATAGTGATTCAACAATTCTAAACCTTATGCATTGCTCTTTACAGGAAGTGTAGTATTACTGACTATATTCCCTATGCTGTACTCTTCATCTCTGTGATTTACTTTATAACTAAAATTTTGTACCTCTTAATCTCCATCACCCATTTCAGCCATCCCCCCACCCACCTCCCCTCTGGCAACCACCAGTTTGTTCTCTGTATTTGAGTCTGTTCCTCTCTTTTTTGTTTGTTTTCTTTTTATATACCTCATATAAGTGAAATCATATGGTATTTGTCTTTCTCTGTATGACTTATTTCACTTAACATAATACCCTCTAGATCCATCCATGTTGTCACAAAGGGCAAGACTTCATTCCTTTTTATGGCTGAGTAATATTCCATTGTATGTGTACACCACATCTTTTTTATCCATTCACCTATCAATGGACACTCTGATTGCTACCATAGCTTGGCTATTGTACATAATGCTACAATAAACATAAGGTGGCATATATCTTTCAAATTAATGTCTTTGGGTTTTTTTGGGGGGTAAATACCAGCAGTGTAAATTACTGGATTGTATGGTATTTCTATTTTTAATTTTTGAGGAACCTCCATTGGTTGGCATACTTTCTAGTGAAAATTGGTGTAAGTAGATAGACTATTAATTTGGCCAAGAAAATTAAAAAGTATGAGGGTTGGCTCAAGGATCCCATCTGGTTCTTGACTTAATTTCAGCCTACAGTCAAGCCCCTCTAGTGACAAGCGGTTTTCTCCTTCTGTGGAAACCATGTACTAGAGTCATGGGTTTCAAGGAACAAAAACTCAAAGACCACAGGATGAAGGTACTTGTCTGTGAAAATCTGTCCTGCTTGTTTCTGTGTTAAAGGCTGTGTCTCTCCCTTCCTAGGGCCCCTTTCTTTATCTCTTTCTGTGTGACTGTGTGTGGTCTCCTTGCCTGTCTATTTTTCCTCCCTCTTCTAAAGCTCTCAACTATATCTTAAAGTTAAAATAGTTTTCATTGTTTTATTTATTGAATGGGATGTTTGATTTGCCTTCCTTAAAAGTAAATGGGTGGTATATTTTATTCCTTTCAAAAAACCACTCCAATTAGAATGAAACAAATAAAATCTAGTTGCTATATGCTTTTTATATATATGGCCTTCAATTTGCTTTTCTCTGGGCTAATGATGCCTCTCTCCTCACCTCTCTCCCTGCCAGCTCTAATTAACATGTAACAATGTAGTAAATTATTATAGTTCACAGACTTATTTATAGGTGGTGTCAGAAAGTAGGTTACCATGGAGTTGACAGTGTATATATTTGTTATTTTCTTCCTCAAGAGTTTTATTTTACCTATTTTAATTGCTAACAAAAATATGATGATTAAAATAAAACTAGCTAGGTATATGTATTTTTAAAAAACTCACTTACTTTACAAAATTATAATCTTCCAAAAAAGGACTTGGTAAATTCATTTTGATTATGAAATCAGTAGTGGTCAGTGAGAAATGTCAGTTGTCTTATACTGGAGTTGGCTACTTTTCATATCTTTGTATGAGAGGGCAGTTTTGACCATACCATTTACACTGACAGTATATCAAAGACACTGGTTTTAGATATTCCGTTTCCCACAGTATAAGACCCTTGAACTTCTCAGGAAATTTATTTCATAAACTATTGCTAATCATCTGTGAGTCTGGTGTTCTACCAAATAAAACATAAAGCCATGATAATGGACCTTATCAGCAATTAAAGTGCAATATGAAATAATATTAGAGCAAGGCAAATGAGGGAGATTATAAAAGAGTTTTGGAAATTTTAAGCAAAAATTATTGTAAATTGATTTAGTCAATTCTGCAAGGAGCTTAGAAAAAAACTTAAAATCCTGTGCCTTTGATTCTATATTACATTTTATTATTTTAATCACAGAGAATAAACAGCACAAGACAGGCGAAGCTTTTATTTTTTTTTTTTAAATACAAGCTGGAGAGAACCTTCTTTTGCAGCTTCTTGATTGTATCATCATCTCTTCCCAACTCTGCTCTTACTCTGTGACTTCCTGATAAAGAACAGTTATAAAATTTCCAGAATTGCACCCCCCTGCAGCAGCAAGATTTAAAGATGGGAGTATTTCCAGAAGGAGAGTTCAGCCACATTCGCACTGACCTCTGGGGATATAAAGCAGCCTTGGAGTGAAAAGGAGCAGCAAGGCTCTTTAACAATTAACATCTATTTAGAAGGAGCTCTCACCTGTGTCCCCTCCCCAGCCCATGGACTTTTCTGTCCCTTCGAGGAAACAATGATATGTGAGCAACTGATACTCCTTTATGGACAGACCCAGAGGCTGATACAATGCTACATCGAATCTGGAATAAGAAGCGACCACCAACGAGACGAGGAGAAATCACAAGAGCCGCTCAAATTAGAACAGATGTCCGCCTTGGATGTTTCCATACTGCAAAGAACACATACTCTTCTTGGAAAGGAACAGGCAGCAAACATGGCATGCTTTACCTGTAGGACTGCGGGTCTCCGGGTGAGACTAATTCCTCACGCCCGCCTGTGAAGGGGACCTAGAAGCTGCAGCCTTCCCTGGGTTTCTTAAAAGACAGCTAACTTCTGGCAGCAGGGCCTGATGTTCATCTCCTCTTTTGCTGCCTAAAGTCAGCAGTAGGCTGAGGAGACCGGGGTAGAGGCATCTCGGGTTGAGATCAGTCTCAGAACTCCTTACTGCGTAGTCTCATTTGCCTTTGTAAAGTCAAGGGAGCAGCCCCCACCACGCTACTGCCATCTGTGCTACCCTAAATCTCAATAGGAGCTCTGACCACTGCAAGCAGGGAATATTCTTGCCAAGCCCATGCCCTTGGAATGGTGTGAGCTCAAAGACATTTGCCGTGTCAAATGGGTATCAATCTAGGAAGAGGCAGAGTTCAGATTCCCTGGGAGGAAGAGTTGGTATTAGGAGTAAGTATTGACTTATATCAGGTGGATCAAGCTGAGGATAAAGATGACTAAGTTCAAGGCAATTGTGACATCACTGGATGATTAAGAATTCGTCAGTGTCTGCTCAGGCTTAAAGGATCATCCAAGACAAAAGGAACGAGGACTCAAGGCTAGGGGCGTCTAATATTATATGAATAATAGTTATCAGTTGAAGTCTTTCTACGCTCCATACTAGCTAAATAGTTGCTGCATATGTGTTCATCCTCAATAAATATTGAGAACCATATTAGGTGGACAACAACAAAGGTTTATAGAGAACCTATTTTGTACTGGATTAAATGCTTAATTATGGAGATATAGCTGAGAGCAAATCAGAAATAACCCTTGCCCTCTTGGAACCTACATTCCATCTAAACATTCTCTTCATGTTATAGGTGGTGAAACCAGGGCTCAGAAATTTAACTTAGCCAAGGACACATAGCTTGTAAATAGCAGAACGGGGAGATTCAAACTCAAATCTTCTGGCTCAAATATCTTTCTGGTAAGCTCTAGACTAGCAATTTTAAATGGTTTTCCTATGATACACATCATATTTGATATCTGCTATATAATATGCTCTCAAAGGCTGGGCTGTATTATTGATAAAACGGAATTTAGGGAGACGAACCATGAGAGACTATGGACTCTGAGAAACAAACTGAGGGTTCTAGAGTGGAGGGGGGGTGGGGGGATCGGTTAGCCTGGTGATGGGTGTTAAAGAGGGCACGTTCTGCATGGAGCACTGGGTGTTATACACAAACAATGAATCATGGAACCCTACATCAAGAACTAATGATGTAGTGTAGGGTGATTAACATAACATAATAAAATAAAATAAAATAAATTTATAAATTAAACAAAAAACAGAATTTAGTTTTTCTTTCTCATTAATGTTAGGAAAGTGCATCTAGAAGAAAGTTAGTGTTATGGGAATACTCAAGAATCTGCTCTAATTTATTTTATTTTAAACAAATATTTAAAAAAACTTCATTGATTTAATGATCACGAGTACGAGTCCTACATTCAAGTGTTAGACACCAGTAGTTCTTCATACGATGAGCTGTTTGCTGAGCCAATGTGTGCTAGACTATCCTATGCTCCTCCTAGCGGGTCAGGCATGGGACGTGGAGAAGGAGTGACTGTTGTCCCAGACGAGGGCTCTTCATCTCAAAATTACAGAGCTATTTGGCAGTCTGGCAATCTCCTTTCCTTTACCTCTGGAGGATTAAAGGGCCAGGTTTTCTAGAACCCATTTGGCTTGTTTCTCATCGTAGAGCCCTGGAGAACTTACATTTTCTGACTGAGGAGGACTGAACAGTGTGGAAAGTTCAGTTGTGGCCCTTCAGATGGAAACTGTGTCAGTTTCCATCTGAGTCATAAAAGCCTCTTCCACTGGACATAGCAGTCTTGAGGACAGAGTAACAGGGATATGATCACAGGATTCTTACTTCAGATGATAAAACTGGATATTTCGGGTATGGTTACAATTGCTTAGAAAGACACTTATAAGCTAATCTTTATTATAGAGCCATAGTTCTCCCTCACCTAAGCAGAACCTGAAAAATGCATATATTGAAATCTTTCCCCAAAAGTGATTTGGTATAGAGAAAGTCCCTTCTTACATAACAAAGAAGGGGAGGAAACTGTTACATATGCACTTATTCTTTCATATTCTAACAGAATAGTCACAGTGTAAACAAAACCAGGTTGAAATGTTTTTAGGTAGGCACATGTCGAATCAGTCAGGTTTTGGTAAAGGATTAAGAGACCAATGTAGGCAGTTCAAGTGCATGGTGTTTGATACAGGGAATTAGATGTTTATAAAATCAATGGAAAAGCTAGAGGAGTAGAAGCGGAGGCTGCAGACTACATTGACATTCAAGGTCACGCCACGGCAACTGGGATTTACAGACCAGGAGACCACAGCCGCCCCACCTACCCCACACCCAGAATCTGGAGACAGACAGGGGAACACAGAGTCTGGCTCCAGTACACCCACAGTTATCCAGCATGACCACAGAAAGATGGTCTGTCCCACCCTCCCGCCTTCTAAATCTCTTGGGAGTGTTTCTCACTGGTGGAAACTAAATCTCGTCCAAGAGGCAAAATCAGTCCCCGGTTGCAAGAAAGTTTCAGAAATGTGGTGTTTGCCTTTCTACATCTGAGGGAGGTAGAGAAGATTGTAGAGGGCAGAAACTATCTAGTGCACATCTGTTTTTATGTTATACTAAAAACACAGGAAACATTACTCTTATCTTCCATGAGCATAGGATCTCTGGCAAAGTTAATGTGTTACCAATAGATTGGAGACTTCAACGGCCCAAAACTACAGGCAATACTTACCAAGATAATTGTGTTATATAAAAATAATTTTTTCTGGTAAATTCAAGTATGCACTTCATAAGAAGTGATATGATGACATCATTTTAAATTCTCACCCCTATGATGCTTACGGATTAAGTATTTTTGACATCTTTGGATATAAATAGCTTGAAAGTTTTGAGTGAAATGAACCACTAATTGAACAAAATAATTTAGATTTTCATTAACAAAAAAATCTTATACTTAGTGTTATAACCAATCTAATAAATATCACATTGATTAATTATGTTTGTGTTGATTGATTATTACTTTTTTATGACTAAAATGAACAATGCCAACAAAGCTGATTTTAGTGTATTAGGATCTACATATATCAGAATGCTATTTTCTGGTATGAAACACACACAAAAAAGACTAAAGTGTTGAATAATATTAACTGAATAATGTTGAAGAAATTTTTCTGGTCTTCAGCTGGCCCAGGAAATAGACTGTGTGGCAGGAATTTGCCTGCAGGTGGTTAATTGGTGAGTGTTCTTGAGAGAAACACCCATGAGCGCTGAGGAACACAAGATTGGACAGAGGGAGTAGCTGAACTATGATTCAGCTATACCAGAGGCCTCAGAGGATCCTTTGGAGTTGAGATGACCCTTTAGAGTTGTCCTAAGTCATGGCAAGGAGATTGACTCTTTGTATACCTGTCTTGACCATCCTGCATGTGGGCAGTGTCCAGGGAATTGGTGTCACCTTGGGTGAGACAGCATCCTTCTACAAAAGGAAATGTGCAGAGAGGAACTCATCTATTAGTAGTCAATACCCTGGTATCTGGAAGTGGCTTAGCTCTTAAGGAGAATCTGGCTGGCAAACCACAACATTGACCACACCCTTGATAGACACCACATTAAAGACACCCTAAGAGACACTTAGTTTTCAATGCTGTCTTATTTAAGGAAAGCATTATTTGGACACGTTGATGCATTCTATATCAAAAATACAGTATATGTCTTAAGTTTTAAATTCTGGAAAACATTCTGCTTAGCTTGTACCTATATGCATGGCACATATTATTTTTCTATATCAGAAGATAGTTTTAGTTTATTTTATAACTACTTTGAGAAATTCAACTTTGATTTTGTGTTGTATGAATTACAACTACTGTGAATGTTCTCTTATTAATATAACATAATGGATATGGGTATATGGGTAGCCTATTTTCCACACAACTTTAGATATCTTGCATGAGAAAAGATTTTGTTTTTAATCTGATGTGTCATGTTATAAAAAAAATAAGTCTTGAATCTTTAAGAAGCAGCCCAGTTTTATTTGCATTATTAAACTAACACTTCAGATCCTTCAATGAACAAGTTTCGATTTTATGAATTGTAGAGTACAATACTGTCTCGGTAGTTAAAATTAAAGGAAAGGATACCTAATTTCTAGTTAAATTTGTTTTACGATATCTTGTATTAAAAGTCAAGTAATCTATAAATCAGTGCAAACAAGAAGGTATGTAACAGAGACATAAAGTTGATTTTGTGGAACATCCAACAGAGATCATGAAGTACACTCATTAGAGGAAGTTACCTCAGAACAATAATATATGTGGGGTGCCTGGGTGGCTCAGTTGGTTGAGCAACTGACTTGATTTTGGCTCAGGTCATGATCTCAGGGTTGTGGGATGGAGCCCAACATCAGGCTCCAGGCTCAGCATGGAGTCTGCTTGGGATTCTCTCTCTCCCTCTCCCTCTGCCCCTTCCCCATGCTTGTGCTCACTCTAAATAAATAAGTAAGTAAGTAAATAAATAAATAAATAAATAAATAAAATCTTTTAAAAATGATAATATATGTGACATATGCAATTATAGAAACATACGCATGCAGAAGTTACTGCATTTGGCACAGAAGCCAGGTGATTAATACAAATCAATTTGTGTTACAGAAAAGAAAAATTTTACTATTAATCAGCAGCAATCAGCAAAGAAATAAAATCAGAGGGAGTTTTAAATAGATAGAGACAAGTAAGGAGAAACTTTCAAGTGAAGAAATTAGAAGCAGACCTTGGGAAATAAAATTGATATAAAAAATCAGTCATCATTGAAGATAAATCATATTATGATTGCTATATTAACGACCATAGGAATGGCAACTATTTTTCTAGAGAATATTAATATACTAGTATTTTCTGGTGTTCACTAGACCTTGCTTCTTTTGCCAACTTTATTTTCTTAAAATATATCTTTTCTTCAGAGAGATTGCTATTACTGATCTTTCAAAAGCTCATGGGAGTGGTTTTCTCCTTTCTCCATGTTGCATTTAAATCATCCTGAGACTTTTCTAATCAGACACACATTTGGCTGCTGAACAAAGAACAGGCTCACCAGTCACATAATTACCTGAGGTTGTAACAATGATTCATTTACACTAAGATGATTAAGGAATGCTTATGTTCTAGGTGAAAGCCAAGAATCCAATGGTGAACATCAATGATTTTTTATGAATATGGAAGATATTTTACCCCAAATTTCTCCTATCAGCAAGTAAAAAACAAACAAAACAAAAACAAAACAAAAAACAAAGAACACTGCAATTGCCTTGCAAAATTAGCTTTGGGAGTTGGAATATCCATTATATAGATCAATTGTATGTATTATGGGCTGTTTATTGGCCGTCAGTTGTCTTCCAGTGACCCAGTGAGACTCACCACATAAAATCAAGGTATCATAACAAGAGACATTTTCATTAAAGACAGCATTTTCACTAAAGACACCTACCTTCTGAAACTCCATGATTTCTCCAGGCTGAACATTGAGTCCATTTGAACTGATATGCTCAGTGTTTCTCAGCATACCATGGACCTCTGGTTTCCCACATCAGCATCCCCATGGTCAACCTGATTTTAGACACACTGCACAGTTCCAGGCAACCTTGGGCTTACCTCAGCTGACAGTGTCCTACCTCCAGGCCCATGTTCTTTGCGATGGCCTCCTTACACTTAAGAGTAGCCCACACGTGTGAGGGAGTTTCAATGTCCTGATGCAATTCTTACTGAGGAGGGATAGAAACTGGTAGGTGAATACCCCATCTCCTTCCCATCCTTCAGAGGACAGTTCTAGGAGGCATTCTGCACATTTCCCAGGAAGTCCCAGAGGAACTGAGCCCACTGTGCAAAAGCAGCAACCTCAGTGATGCACTTAGAGGCTGGATTGTCCTCCTTTCCTGCCTCACTTCCCTCCTCATCACTTCTCTCAGGACCACCTCTCAAATAAGAAGCTTAATCTGAAACCAAGTTCTTGTTTTAGTTTGCCTTTTGGGGGAACCCTGATCAGCACACTTCTGATTATTGTTATCATCATCATCATCATTAATAATTATCTCAACTCAAAAATGAATCATCTCAAAATCCTCCCTGATTAAATTTGGCAAATGTTAAGTTTATATATGTACATGGGTCTCTATTCTTGGACTGTTTTGTCCCATTGATAAATTTATATATTGCTTGGAATTGTGTTTACATTATAATACCTTGTATATGTTAACTTATGCTTGCCTTTAATTTTTTCTCCTTTTCAAGGTATTTGTAGCTTTTCTCAGTGATTTATTTTCATAAGAATTTTAAATTAGTTTTATCCATTTCTAAGATTAATCATATGCATAATTACAGTAAATGATTTCTGAAATTGCATCAAACTTATATGTGAATATGGAAAAATTGCATTTTACATATTATGTTGTTTCATTCAGAGATAAGATATATTTTCCCAAGCATCTTAGTCATTTTGAGCTGCTTATTAAAAAAATACCATAGACTGGCGTGTCTTATAAACAACAGAAATTTATTCTTCACCGTTCTGGGGGCTGGGAAGTCCAAGATCAAGGAGGCAGCAGGTTCTATGTCTGGTGAGGGCCCACTTCATTCAGAGGTGGTCATCTTCCACCTGTAACCTTACCTGTACCTGGTGGAAGGGGCAAGGGGGCTCTCTAGGGCCTCTTTCATAAAGACACTAATCCCCTTCATGAAGGCTCCATCCTCATGACCTAATCACCTCTCAAAGTCCCCACTTCCAAACACCATCACATTAGGGGGTAGGTTTCAATACATGAATTTTGGGGAAACACAAACGTTCAATCTATAGCACTGAGTGTTCAGATATTACCATTATATGATTTTAAGTCTTGTGCCTCTCTTACAAAAATATCCCTAAGTATTTTGTTTGGTTTGCTATTATTGACTGATATTTGTTTTTCAGTTTGGATCTTTAACTGGTGGCTAATATAAAGTCTGTTTTTGTTATTTTTTTCTTTTATCTGGCTACTTCACTAAATATCTTAATAGTCTGTTATGTATTCTGAGCATCTAATCATTTCATAAATATGTATAAGTGACTTTGCCTCCTCTTCTTTAATATTGACTAATTGAATTTCTTTTCTTTTTTTTAATTTAAATTCAATTTGCCAAGATATAGTACATCATTGGTTTTTGATATAATGTTTAATGATTCATCAGTTCAGTATAATACCCAGTGCTCATCACATGGATGGGACTGGAGGGTATTATGCTAAGTGAAATAAGTCAATCAGAGAAACAATTACCATATGGTTTCACTCATTTTTAGAACATAAGAAATTGTATTTATTTTCTCATTGCATTTGTTAAAGCCTACCAAGTGATGCTGAATTATAGTAGTGTTAGCAGGTATCTTCCACATCGTTCTGATTTTTAGTGGAAATTATCTCAGTATTTAACTATTTCATACACTAGAATTTTGGTAACTCATGTTTATCATACTTAAGTAGTTTTCTTCTATTTCCATTTTATGTAGAGATTTTATTATGAGGTTTAACACAATTCCAGGAATTGAGGGAGTGGAATGGATTGAGGGGAGAATGTCTCATGATCATATGCAGAAGGAAGGAAAGAGTAAGTACAAGAGTTTGATGAAAATAAAAGAGAAATTATTTATCAAGGTTGTGTTTGGGGAGATTTACACATGAAGTTGATAGATGGAGAGAGACGGCCTTGAGGAAGAGGTAGAACCCCTTCTCTGGCAAAGCAGGAGAGAGGAAAGTCAAGGTCCTTGAAGCCCCAGAGAAACTCTGACTTGAAGAAGGGGGATGTTTCTTTCTTTGTGAATGACCTCATCTCCTTTCATGAAAGAAACTGGTTGTAAAATGGACAGAAAAGAGGGCTTATCTGAGGTTTGAGATTGACAGGTGTGAATGATAGGTTGTCTCACAAGGCTGTAGGACTCAGAATGGTGAACATGGACTGGGACACAGGGAAGCTTAAGGAACTTTAAAAAGTTCAAATTAATGATAGTGAGTTCAAGGAGGCTGATGGATGTAAAGAGGCTACGGTCAGAGGGGGTTATGTCCAGATTCCACATGAAACAGAGTGTCCCATGTGCTGAAGGTGGATGTAATGGTTTAATAGAGTAATCATGAGTGTAGTTAAAATCAGAGAACTCCAAAGCAAACATTTTGAGAGTGCTATCAGCATGGAGGCTGAAGGAAATCTAAATTGATGGTAGAGATTTTTGGAAAGAATGAACAAAAATAAAGCAGGGCTAAGCCGTTAAAAAAGCTGAGATCCGAAGATGTCAGTGATAAGCATGAACAGGGGAGTAGGCCTGTATGATGAGCTTAGGGGAATGCCACTGGTGGCCTTAGTAGAAGCAGTGGGGAGGAAGGAATACTTTGGTGATTCTGGGGGCGTTAGAACAAGAATCCAATGAGCTGATGGATGCACAGCTAGGTGGTAAGGTATCGCTGGGCAAGAGAGGGACATGTGTTCAGGAGTCTGCATATAGGCAAGTCAAGTGAGCATAAGAAGAAACAGGAAGAAGGAAATCACAAGTTAGTTTGTAATCAATGTGTTATTTGCATCTGAGTTTGGTGATTATGCTGTATCTTATCAATGAGGGATGTGTAGAACATCCAGACCCAAAGATTCAGTTAGAACTTTGTGGTGGGTGGCTTTTCAAAACCTTGTTTTACAGGAGCTCAGAAAAGTTAAGAGATGTGTCCAAGAACATGTAGCTAATGAGTGGTGGAAGAAGAATCCAAATGAGACCTCAGCTCCAAAGCCCATGTTGCCCCATTTGACAATGGTTCTGTCTGGAGGTTGGTTAGCTTTACAAGTTTACCCAGCTAGGGAAAGAGAGATGGAGGATTCAAACTTAGGTAGATCTGACTCCAAAGTCCATCAAAATTAACATTTAATGGGACTAATTAAACCATTTAAAAAACTTTGATGTCTATAGCAGGTCCAAAAAAGCACCACAGCTCTTTCATTCATAAATTTCAATAATTCATTTGTACGTGTGTGTGATTTGGGGAATGCATGTAGCAAGATGCCTTAAGAAAGATGTTAGGAAGTCTTGAAGTGTGGCCTACCACTAGCTTGCTCCCTTCCCCAAGCCTTAGTGCTTAAAGTTAATTGGGTAAACCTGGATGTTTGATTGTAACTACTTTATTCACACAGCAATGAGGATTATGCTGATGTCATCCCTCCAACGACAGACATCATGCAACTAGAACTCAGACAGAATTCTGATGAATTTGTTAAGCAACAGAAAGCATCAGAGTTCAGATATAGAGGGAGAGTATTGGATACTTTCCTTAGAAGATGGACCATGGGGTAGATGGGAGTCTTTTACATGTGTGAAAGATTAGAAGAGACTTAACTCCTAGTTTTAGCTTGGGGACTAACACCCTGTGGGACTTTGGGCAGACTGCTTAACCTCTCTGAGTCCTCAGTTTCTCTGTCTAGATGGGGGTGGGGCGAGCCAAGAAATCTTTGTGTTTATTTACCTCTTGCATTTTGTAATATTGTGACTTAGTTTTCTGCATTTTGTTTTCATCTGTTAAAAAACAAAGTCCCATGTAATGGACCTACAGCTATGATAGGATTCCTCTAGAAAGCAGAGTCAGAGTAGCCATGGAAAAATGGTATAGCAGGTAGGATTTTTTCTTTTTTTAAATTTAATTAACATATAGTGTGTTATTAGTTTCAGAGGTAGAGTTTAGTGATTCACCAGTTGCATATAAGACCCAGTGCTCTTTACATCACGTGCCCTCCTTAATGCCCGTCACACAGTTACCCCACCCCACCCCCACCTCCCCTCCAGCAGCTCTCAGTTTGTTCCTCATGGTTGAGTCTTTTGGGGCACCTGGGTGACTCAGTCAATTAAGCATCTGCCTTCGGCTCAGGTCATGATCCCAGTTTCCTGGGATTGAGCCCCACCTCATGCTCCCTGCTCAGTGTGGAGTTTGCTTCTCCCTCTCCCTCTGCCACTCCCCCTGCTTCTGCTCTCTCTCTCAAATAAATAAAAAAAAATCTTAAAAAAATAAAAATTAAAAAAAGAGTCTTTTATAGTTTGTTTCCCTCTCTGATTTCATCTTATTCTATTTTTCCCTCCCTTCCCCTATGATTCTCTGTTTTGTTTCTTAAATTCCACATACCACACCCCAGTGTTTATAGCAGCAATGTCCACAATAGCCAAAATATGGAACGAGCCCAGATGTCCATGGAAAGATGAATGATAAAGAAGATGTGGTATATATATAATGGAATATTACTCAACCATCCAAAAATGAAACCTTACCATTTGCAATGATGTGGATGGAACTAGAGGGTATTATGTTAAGTGAAATAAGTCAATCAGAGAAAGACAATTATCATATGATTTCACTCATGTATGGAATTTAAGACTGACTTTTAAGGGTCTCCCTTCCTCCATCTATTTCCTGTTGACGTCAGGCTCCCAATTACAAACAGCATTGTGTCCTGCCTGCTTTTAGCATTTTCCTTAGATCTGCTCCTTTGCAAGCAGCTTTCCATCCACAGACTTTTCTAATGGGCTCTTCCTTGCTTCTTATATGCCTTCCAAACCTGTCTTTTCTAGGCCTCATCCTGGGTCTCACACAGAGGTCGTGCACACTGTGGTTCTAGACCTGGGGTAAGACCATCTGGGTTTTAATCTTGGTTTATTCATCTCTCAGCTGTGTGACACAGGGAAAATTACTTCACAGTTCTGTGCTCCAGTTTTCTCATCTGTGAAATTGGGGAGATGACTGTCCTCCCCTCATTAGCACATTGTGTGCATTAAGTGCATTAAGAAATTAATTAAGAATTAATTAAGAATTAATAAAGAATTAAGAAAACTTTAGCACAGTGCATGACATAGAGTAAATAAGCAATATATATTATATAAAAAATAGGATTAGATGTTTCTGGCTGACTAATGTAACCAATTAATTAGTACTTATGTACTCATGGATGGCTATGACTATACATTTTTTTCTATCCCTGAACACGAATGTGCATTTTCCCATTTTTTTATATATTAATGAAATGAATAGAATTCCCAGCAATGGCTTATTATGGAGGCAGCCATTTGGGGTAAGATTCCTTCCAGCAGTCCTCAGATCACACCACATAAGCTCCCTTTGAATCATGGAGCTGGCTCTGTGAATGCGTAGTTGACACCATTGGGCAGAAGGCTGCCCACACTTGCCAACACCCCTGACAAGAGTAAGCAAAACTTTTTTTTAAAGATTTTATTTATTTATTTATTCATTTGAGAGATCGAGAATGAGAGAGAGAGAGCACATGAGAGGGGGGAGGGTCAGAGGGAGAAGCAGACTCCCTGCTGAGCAGGGAGCCCGATGTTGGACTCGATCCCAGGACTCCAGGATCATGACCTGAGCCAAAGGCAGCCGCTTAACCAACTGAGCCACCCAGGTGCCCCAAAAGTGAGCAAAACTTACTACAAGAATAACCAAAGCTGTGTTTCTTATTGCTCCCTTCAAATGGTGTTGGTGTGGCAACTAGATGTGTTTACAGTCCCCACTAGACTCCTGTCTAAAAGAATTATGAAAGCATCATAGGGCATCTATAAATGCAATTATTTTCCTCTATATCAATCTTCAATATTTCTCTATCAATGGGATCCTACACTGAACTTCATGCTTCTATTGACTTCAAATGGGAGAGAAAAGACTATGGATTGGTATAATTTCTTTTTTTAAAAAGATTTTATTTATTTATTTGTCAGAAAGAGAGAGACTGCACAAGCAGGGGGAGCGGCAGACAGAAGGAGAAGCAGGCTCTCCGCTGAGCAAGGAGCCGGATGCAGGACTTGGTCTCGATGGGATCATGACCTGAGCTGAAGGCAGCCGCCTTAACCAACTGAGCCACCCAGGCGTCCCTGGATAGATATAATTTCTTGTTTTGAAATAATATTCTATATTTTAGAAGTTGGTAACTATTCAATGGAATTGCTATCCATGTGTGAGCCTGAATTTCTTTTTCAACTGTTATGCATTTCCTTTTTAATGAAATTTTAGGACAAGTTTTTTTTTTTTTTTTTCTGGTTAGGATCAGAAAAGCATAGAAAATATAAATAAACTAAACAGAAAAACAAATCAAAAGGAATCAGTCTTTTATCAATGTCATGCTTTGCTCCATTAATTGAGTTTGACATTTGGAAATTTATGAAAGGTTTGCCATTATGTGTCTGAGGATTTTCCCACATGGCATAGGCATTTTCTACTGAGTCCATTTGACAGTTTTAAGTGTCACTATCCAATGAGTGTCAAGTGCCAGTGTGATTAAACTCAGGCATCTAAATGGTTTAGTTGAATAACCAATGGGGCTCTTTATGGTAAAACCCAACCTGGTCAGGGATTGGTTTTAAAAGAAACTGTGTACTTTGTTAATTAGGATTTTCTTTTTAATAAAAAAAGATACAGTAAATGTTTTGAAAAGCAAAATATGAAAAGGACATATGAAACATTTCTGTCTAAACCAGAATAAGATTCAGAATCTAGAGCAGAGCTTCAAAAGCCAAATATCCTACTGAAATTACCAAGAACAGCTGCAATGTGTAGTGGCTTGGGGATAATGATGGGAGCTATCTGGGATTGCTTTTCTTTATAAGCTTGGTATTTTTGTCTTCGATTCTTTACCATAGTCAAAGTGTCCTGGCTAATAAAGATTACTCTGTGAATGAAATGAATGACTAGAATAACCTCTATAAACCTCCAGTGGGCTACTAACCATGTCCATGGCCATATCTCTTCTACGAGAGGAAAAATCTTCTCACATTACTTAGACATATCCATGAAGTATTCCTCCATTTTTAAACATATTTTGTTTTGCACACTTGACTTACAATAACTATCTCTTTCATTGAAGGAACATTTAAACAACTTCGGGGGAAAAAGCACAAGGTAAGATATCTATGTTTGGAAAGAGACAATAAAATATCAGCTTCAAAAAGCATGGGGGAGAAAACAATCATGTTTCCCATTTCTTTTCCAAAACAAAGGAAGTAAGAAATTCTTTCATGGTTTTTATTTGTTTTTCAAATCACATTGTCCTCAACTTTTAACATAATAATCTTCCTTGACAGTCATTTAATAATTGTGAGTGATCTATGACTTTATTATAAAGTATTCATCTAATGATCTATTTCCTTTACCCCAGGGGCCAAGTACAAAGCTAGGGAATTATCTTGGTGATACTTTTAATAACTTCCTGTGGGATTGCGAACCTCAACCGAAGCTGACTCTGCAAAGGAGTTAATCATGTAATTTCACAGATTAGACACCACAGGGTTACTAATGAGAAACTTCAGCTTAGTGATAAACTTTTTTTTTTCCAGGAATATTTTGAGAGGCCTGTAACCTTTGGCTGACACCCAGCAAGGCTATTAGTTTAACCATGGGATGCACTACCAAATGCATAAGAGTCAGCAGAACTTCTTTTCTGGAAAGTTGATTGTAAGAATAATTTGGTTAAAGAGACCTCAGAAACAGATGGAATGGGTGAAAGGGGAAAAAAGACAAGCATAAAGAAACTTAACTTCCGTTGGTTGGCATAACTGCAGCTTCTAGTGTCTTTTCAACCATATGTTCAAGATGGAAACTGCAGTTCACATTTAAATGTCATGCTGCCCTCGGTTCCATAAACATGTATCATCCATCACTAAATATTTAGATCTGAATTGTTGGAGCTGAGTTCTGTGCCAGGGTAGGGGGATTAATTCCTCTCAAGGTCCTCACATGATGGATTTTCCACTGAAGTAAACATCCGAGAAGAGCTCACACTAAAGCCATAAAATATATAAATAAAGTTTAAAGTTTAATTAAGTCAACATTATTTAAAGTGGTTGTCATATTTTATGGTGAACTTTCCATGTTTATTTTGTATGACTCCTAATAAACAGCCCCTCCTGATCAGACGAAAAGCACAGCTAGGTTAAAGGCAAGGGCTCCAAACTTAGGGCCGGAAGAAGAATATTCCTGAGTTGGGGAAAAGGCAACTTTTTTTTTCCATTCTGTTTTTGTTGCAGAAAGTAGCCTGTTAGTCAGACACTGAGTCAATATGTTGTACAGACAGAATGTTTGAAAATCCTTTAAGGCTTTATCAGTTGGACTATGGGGAGATATATACCCACACAGATCGGAACACAGAAAAGCATATAAAGGAGAATAATCCAAGTGATAGAACAACTTTCATTTTATTTTTTCATTTCTAATAAAAATAGAGAGCATAAGAAAAAAAATAACTGGTTCAAGTTAATTCATACCGGCTTATTATTTTTTCTTAAAAGCTGAATCTTTTTAAGGTACATAACCCTCTCCCCTCCCAAAATAAATCGGTAATCTAGGGCACTTGATTTTCTCCCTTCATCAATAATCACATACTTTTTCTTGTTTGATGGATATAGTATTGAAGGAGAGAGAAAACAAAGGACACAGATCAGCTAAAATGAATTGTCTTACCACACAGTGTTGAGCATGACTGCCACCCAGTATGGACTTTGTCTCTTCCAAAGCAAAAACTCCCTTAATATGATAGTGAGAGCCCTAGTTCTTCCTACAGAAGGAATTTCTGTCCAGAGAAGTATTTAAGCCTGTAAGGAAACTTTTGGAGTTGGAATAACCCTCTAGCTGTCTTGACCAACCCTCATGTTTTGTGAGAAAACCAAAGCTGGGAGAAGTTAATTGTCGCAGTTCACATAGCTAACTGATGGCAAAGGCTTCTAAAGCCCATCTTACTGCTTTCCTATCCAGAGCACTGATATCACAATGTGGATATCTGCTGAGGAAATGCATGGTAGGGATAACTGATGGTCTTGGAGAAGATGAAGAGTATAATAATACCTTCGAAGATTCTTAGGTTACTAAGTTGGGGCTTACATTTAATTTTGACAAGCTCCGATCATTTATATATAGAAAAAAAGAATCTAGATGGATTTGTTTTCTGGAGTAAAAATATGTGTCAAATGAAAAGATACATGCTATCAAAATGTTTTAATATCACTTGGACTAGAGTTTGAGGTCTTAATGAGCTGAAAAAAAATTTAAAACATGACGGAAATTTGACAAGGAAAACACAAAATTCATTTCATTCTTTTCTGCTGAGAAAATGTCTCTTTACATCGTCACACTTAGCATTTTAAAATGTGACAGTTAATCATACAGCAAACGATTAGGAAATAAGCAACATTCAGTTATATGTGTATATTTTAGTCCAACCCTCAAAGAAGACTATAGGGAAAAAACCCTACCAATAACAGTATAAAACCTATGACCATTTTAAGGACTTATATCACTACCTACAAACTATCTTCTTTTGATTTTATTAGTTTTTCTCAACTCTTTACATCATTCTTATGTGAATTTTTGGTTCCAGATCATTTCCTCTCCTTACTTCTACATAGTTTTCTTTGTCACAGTGAAACAATTATATTTTCTATATGAATATATCAGTCTGCTAAATCGTTCTGTATTCATATAAATTATAGATTGATGATTTATATGCATCTTCTAAAATGTGGACATGAAACCAATGGTAACTGATGCCACTGATGTGGTGTTTACTGAGTGTATGCAGGATGCACCTGAAAAATAGTAATCCTCTGCAGATTTCATGTTTCATGAAATAAATATTTGATTAAAGGGAAAAGAAAGGGAAATGAACTGATTAAGATTGTTATTACAGAACACAAAAACATTATGCCAAATGCAGTCAATTTTGCGAAAACTTGCAAGGAAGTAATATCTCTAATTAAATAGCTCATGGTTTCAATATCTAACAGATCTATTAAAAGATCTATTTAAAGTTTACTAAAGCAAAAACAAGGAAGCATAACCTCTACTTGCCTGGTGAATGATATGATGTTTATCTCATATAAAATTATATCACTGGATAATTCTAATGGTTAAAAGTTCTTTATTAATTAGCACATTCCAAAATCATGTTTTAATTTTTCTATAATCTGCATATCCAAACTTATACCTACATATATCTACGTTGAGGAAACTTTTTTATTGTTTATTTCTTATAGGTGTGTTAAAGAAATCAACTCAGATAAGAGAAATTTGCATTTATTTATTTAGTATTTTCTGCACATGGATGACCAAACTGATAGGTCTTTTAATGAATGTTTGTAAAATGCCATCCACAAAATTCTGCTTTGTTTTCTAGTATATTGCTTGCTGAGAAAACCTTTTCTCTTGATTCACACCTAACCTCATCCAACTAGCCTTTTGAGGGTACAGTTTCTGATGCTCACAAATCAGCAACCAGGAAGGCTCACGGGAGTGCAAGTTAATTTCATTAATGCACTCTCAGGGTAAGCACATGGGCAGCTAGTATTTCCAAATCATTTATTTTGTCTAAACATTTTCCCTCCCTGAGTTATTTATATATTATGTAGTAGAAGTGGAATGGGTGCTAAAGGTGGGCCAGATGAGAATCTTTCTAGATTTAGCTCATTGGTAGTTAATCTTGGGCTTTTTTCAAGGGAACTTTGGCAAATAGAAATCCATGAAGAGAAGCAAAGGTTTTTAGACAGAACAAGTTAGGTAATGAAGACATACACTCTTTTTTTTATATTTTATTTATTTATTTTTATTATGTTCAGTTAGCCAACATATAGTACATCATTAGTTTTTGGTGTAGTGTTCAAGGATTCATTAGTTGTGTATAACACTCTCAAGCTTTAGCTATTTATTTTCCCAAACATTTATTATGAATACATCAGTTTGTTCCACCAATATTTGCTGAGTGCCTTTTTTACATTGTTGACTACCTCTTGCATGGTTAATGAGATTTAGTAAAAAGTAAGCTTTCTCCACCGTCACCTTGGTATGAAAAATTCCTTTAGGATTCTGCACACACACACACACACACACACACTCGAAAACATGTGCGTGTGTAAGTATATATATACATATTTGGTCTTAATATAACATTTATATTAATTATGTATTTATAAATTACATATATATTTGCAATCTGTGTAAACACATATCATTCCATGCTCTTTGCATTATTGTATCTGGTGACCAAAAAAAGGGGGGAATGAAATTAAATTCATTAAACCTAATCGGTCTAGAAATGTCATTGACTTTCCAAGTTTAAAAATTCTAAGTAAATACAGCGTTTTCATTTTAAATGGGGCTGAATGTGCAAGGGTACTAAGAGACTACCTTTCTTTATTCAACTGGAAAGTCTCACAAAGAAAGTCTAAGGAAGATTCTGAAAATTAATATACATAAGGATGCCATTTGATCTACATCACAAAGCTAGTGGTTGCATAGCCTACTCACAAGTAATATAGACAGTATTCATTCCATATATGTTCTTTCCAAATGACAAACCATGAAATTTCATCTCATTAAAATGTAAATATCGGGGGTACCTGGGTGGTGCCTTCGGTTAAGCAGTTAAGTGTTCCAACTCTTGGTTTCGGCTCAGGTCATGATCTCAGAGTCCTGAGATCAAGCCCCACATTGGTCTCAGCGTTCCTTGAAATTCTCTCTCCCTCTCCTTCTGCCCTTCCTGCTCATACTCTCTCTCTCAAATAAATAAATAAATCTTTTAAAAAATATAAGTATCAGTAGAAAACCACCATACTTTCCTGATAAAATACTTTTTAGCTTAGTTGTGTTTTGACATTATTTTCATATTTATTATATAACCTCTATTTACTTTACTATAAGTAAACTCATACCCCAGGTAATAACAAAGTCCAAGGCCTTTATCTATGTGGCATCTTGAAAGCATAGTGATATCCTAAGATTACATATTGTTTAAGTATAAAACAAGCAAGTGTGTTTTGACAAGATATAAAGTACTGATATGAAGGTGGAAATTGAGTCTTTTAAGAATCTTGAGACAGGAAGGCCTTTATTTAAAATATGAAACCATAAGATGAAAACTTAAGAAAATAACTGGGGGTAATAAGTCATTAATATTATGAAAGTGGAAAAGATTAAATAAAAAATAAGAAAAACAAACTGAGGGTTCTAGAGGGGAAGGGGTGGGGGGATGGGCTAGCCTGGTGATGGGTGTTAAAGAGGGCACGTTCTGCATGGAGCACTGGGTGTTATACGCAAACAATGAATCATGGAACACTACATCAAAAACTAGTGATGTAATGTACAGTGATTAACATAACATAATAAAAAAAATCTAAAAAAAACAAGAAAAAATTTTTAATTTTTTATTTAAATTCTTGTTAGTTAACATAGAGTGTAATATCAGTTTCAGGTGTACAATATAGCAATTCAACACTTCGATACAACATCCGGTGCTCATCACAAGTGCACTCCTTAATCCCCATCACCTATTTCACCCATCCCCCACCCACCTCCCCTCTGGTAACCTTCAGTTAAAAACAGGAATTTAATTGACAAAAGTACATGCATTCAACTTGAAAGAGACAGGTGTGATCAGTTTATACTTGAATCACTAACTTCAAAAATGAAAGAAAAAAATAGACTGTGGTCAGACATACGAATGGGAGAAATAAAATTTTAAATTAAAATAGCATGGCATTACAGTGTGATTGGTTAGATTTGATTATAAAACTTCCCAATAAAGCTATATTTGTTCTTGGAAGATATCCCCATCCCACTTCAGAGCTGGCTGCACATTAACTGTGGAAGTAACATAACCAGGACATACAATTATTACATACATAAAATTCAAGAATGCACATGAAAAACAGAGATAGTTAAACAGTGGAAAGTTTATTTGTGCACAGAACTTACTGCACGCTTATTTGTTGAATTGATTTTATTTCAATTAGCAATTTGCCAGACATAACCAGTGCTATCCCAACAGTAAGAACTATTAGTTACCTACTCATGCTTGGTAGACTCTGCACTTCTCGCTCATTCTCCAACAGCCATGTGTGGGAGGCTCATTATTTCTCTTTTGAAGAGGAGGAAAGCAATGCTCAGAATGAATAACTTCCGCATGGTCACACAGGAAGTGACAAAGCTGTGATATCAACTCAGACTGGTCTGATATATAATCAGTCTTGTTCATTACACTATGCTGTAAACATTAAAAATATAATAGAAAATGTGATTTTAAAGGAAATACTGGGCTTTTTTCAAATGTCTCTTCATCCCTTCTCCTCTCCTGAAACCAAACTAAACTTTAGCTTAAACTGTAAAAGCAATCATGTGAACACAAAAAATTCAAGGAGGAGGTGACTTGGCAGAAGGATTGATATGAGGATTTTGAAGGAAGAGGGGTGGGAGATTGCAAAAGATGACCATAGATTATTCCCATCCCCGTATGCATACCGGTTGCAAAGTGACCTTGCAGCTATTCCCATCAAAAGGTAAAGTCTGTTTCTCTATCTCTTGAAGCTGGTCTTGAACACATGACTTGCTTTGGCCAATGGACTTGTAAGTATGACAGAAGCAGAGTTTGCTTCCATCAGGACACGAGGAAGTCCAGTCTAGCCAGCAGGAGAGGCCACATCGGGGAGGACCCAGGTGCTCTGACCAGCAGCCTGCCAACTGCCAGCCTGTGAGTGAAGCCTCCTGTCCCAGCCAAGGTGCCAACCGACTGCAAGGAACCCAGATGAGAACTGCCCAGCCGTGGGCCAAATTCCTGACCCACAGAATTATGAGCTAGTCAGTGTTGGTTTTTTCAAACCACAGTTTCATGGTGGTTTTTTAACATTGTAAATGCTGCAATAAGTTAATTTTTTAAAGTACATGGGGGCGCCTGGGTGGTTCAGTCAGTTGAGCGTCTGCCTTCAGCTCAGGTCATGATACCAGGACCCTGGGATCAAGTCCTGCACTGGGCTCCCTGCTCAGCCGGGAGACTGCTTCTCCCTCTGCCTGCCCCTCCCCCTGCTTGTGCTCTCTCTCTCTCTCTCTCTCTCTCTGTCAAATAAATAAATAAAATCTTTAAAAAAATAATAAAGTATTTGGAATTCCTAGTCATTCTCCCCAGTAGTGACAGAGTTTGCATTGAGCCATGTACTTTTTGTTATATCCAATCTCACTTTGTGATCAAGTAATGCATTTGGTAGATGGTTTGGTTGCTATGGAATATTTTTTCTCTGAAGCAAGTGAATTCTTTAGGAATTCTCTGAAGTAACTGAATTCTTTAGGAATGAAACCCAAGATCTTGGCTTCATTAGCATCCTGCTTCTGGAACTGAGAGGTTTGGCTCAGTTACTGTCCTCAAATGGGTCTCTACAGCCAACTGAATGGAGCACAGACATGCTGGCTGCCATATGACTTTTAGGAGCCCTCACCCCTTTGCCTTTGTGGGCTGCTTCCCTCATAAAAAATTAATGACTCTAATTTGTAACTGCATGTGTATAAAAGTGAATATATTAATATTACATATTAAAATATTTCCTACAATTCAAAGGTTCATATTTTTTCTTCTAATTTTAAAAGAAACTAAAACACTTTTGTGGGTTCCTAAGAGTATTGTAACCCTGGGCCCTGTCTCTATCATGTCTAATGAATAAGTCAGCCTAGCCAGCCATTATAAAGAATAAACTTACTTGCTTTCTTCTTCCTTCTGGTTCTTCAGAACTGCTTTTATTTTTTTTTAAAGATTTATTTATTTATTCTGAGAGCATGAGCGAGGGAGAGGGGCAAAGGGAGAGGAAGAAGGAGACTCCCCGCTGAGCAGGGAACCCAATGGGGGTCTTGACCCCAGTACCCCAGGATCATGACCCGAGCTGAAGGCAGATGCTCAAAGGACTGAGCCACCCAGGCACCCCTAGAACTGCTTCTATAACCAGGATTAAGAAGCCGTGTGTGTGTGTGTGCATGCGCACGTGCACGTGCATGCACATGTATGTGTGAACACTTAACCTTTTATAACTAATGTAGGAATCTACTTCTCTACCGTCTCCCATGTCCCAAGCCAGGAGCAGTCTGCAAAGAGGCAACTACATAGGGATTACAGAGGATATAACCATTCATATCCTACAAGAACCAAAAAAAAAAAAAAAAAAAAGGAAGAAAGAAAGAACACCAACACTAGGGAATCTTCAATATAAACATTAATAGTTTCCCACATCTTTGTTTAGAGAATAGCCTGAGGATTTCTAAACTTTTAGATCTTATTCATTCCAGAAGAACTGTTTCACTTATGGCCACATAAATCTTGGTCCTTCAGAAAGTTCCAAGATTAAGACTTTGGAAACTAGAGTCCTAGAGAACTCACAGGTGACCCATGTAGAGCATATCTGATTTGGGCCGGTCAGGAGACATAACATTTGCTGAGATCATTTGAGTCTGCCTCTGACATCAGTTATAGAGACTAGAGACTAGGTAAGGGAACGCGAACAGGAAAGTGTGGTTGCAATTACAGTGTTCTTTTTTAAACAGGTTGTACCGTTTTTTTCTGAGTACAAAAGACAGACATACTCAATGGAGAAAAATCTAAAGAATTTTTTTAAATAAAAAATACGCATCATGAAAAGTTGTAGTAAGGGTTGCCAAGTCAGATGTGACTAAGAATTTAGGGGTTTGTATTTATTTTTTCCTCTACCTACAAGCATGTTTCACTGATACTTCATATTTTAAAAAATTTTATGTCATTTTGAATCTAGTCATTGAAAGGCTCCGCTCACCACCATGTTCCAAACTGGAGAAGTAACTGTTCTGAAGAAAGTTAAAATGAGAGTTCCAGGAGCCCATGACCTACATTTGCTCCTTAAGGTTTAGATCATCATATTCTCTCCCGTTCCCACAGCGTTTCCCATCACCTCACCTTCCGCCAAACACTGGTTGCTGAGGGGAGGGGATGCATAACCCTAGCTCTGACCTGCAAGCCCAGAGGCTGGAACAAGAGTAGAGGCAAGGACCGCTTTTGACCATCATTCTTCCCTCTCTCCTTCTCTGGAGTACTTGGGAAAATCCCATATACATACAAAGGCAAGGCAGGTCTAATTTCATATATTGTGTCCTATTGCCCCTAAAGCTACAAAAATGTCCTAGAAACTAAATTCCTATTTATATTCAAACTATATCTTCGAGGCTTCCCTTTCCTCTCTGGAGTGGCTCAAGCTCCAACTTCTGGTTCGCAAGTTGTCACTGAACTCTGCCAGACACACAGGCATGCATGTGGTCTTCAGGGACAGAGGAATTCTCCCCGGCTGCTTTGGGAGTGCTTTCCAGCTGCCACAGCACGGTAGTACCAAACAGATACAAGGGAGAAGAGCGTCATCGCAATGCTCACAGCGCATGCTCAGGAATTTCACTTACTTCGTTCCATTGTCTTCACATCTTCTGAGGTCTCCTATGTAGGTCCCCTCAAGGGCTGTTAAATGCATCCTCATTTTCCCAGGTAGGTGCAGCTGGCCTGGCAGTTAGACAAGGTGAAACAACAAGGTAGGCGTGGCTTGTGGCTGTGGTTCTCAGTTTCGGATAAGGCTGTGAACTTGGCTCTGAGTTCAGGGTAGTGTTCTTCCCCCAAAGAACACAACTCGTTTCGGTCAGTCCCTAACTCTCTGTCCCCACAGCACTTTACATTCTGTTGGAACTGACTTACTGGATTTACTTCTTAGCAGTTTTATTTCTCATTTCCGGATTCAAACAGAATTGTGGTAGCCATGTTAATTTTTCACACCTCACAGTATAATTCATTAAAACTCTATTTCCTTAACAATCCTTGATTGCATACCCTCCTTTTTACTCATACTGACAGTAGTGAGGAATTCATCATTTCTCATCTGGATTACTGCAACGACCTCCCAACTGCTTTTCCTGGCACTAGTCTTGGTTTCTCAAACCATACAACACTTTGTTGCCAGGCTATTTTTCTAAAACAGAAATCTGATTATGCAACAGTCTTGTTTAAAATAATGTAATGATTTCTTATTTACCTACAGCAAACATTTACAGGCGGGAAGATCCCAGAGAAGCATGATCGTCTTGAATCTATTTGAAGGCAAAAAAAATCAAGTTATACTGAAGGGCCACATGCACCCCAATATTCATAGCAGCAATGTCCACAATAGCCAAATGGTGGAAAGAGCCAATATGCCCTTCAACAGATGAATGCATAATGAAGATGTGGTCCATATATACAATGAATATTACTCAGCCATCAGAAAGGATGAATACCCAACTTTTGCATCAACATGGATGGGACTAGAGGAGATGATGCTAAGTGAGATAAGTCAAGCACAGAACATCAATTATCGTATGGTTTCACTTATTTGTAGAACATAAGGAACAGTATGGAGGACATCAGGAGAAGGAAGGGAAAAATGAAGAGGGGGAATCGGAGGGGGAGACAAACCATGAAAGACTATGGACTCTGAGAAACAAACTGAGGATTTTAGAGGGGAGAGGGTGGGGGGATGGGCTAGCCAGGTGATGGGTATTAAGGAGGCACGTATTGCATGGAGCGCTGGGTGTTATACGCAACAATGAATCATGGAACACTACATCAAAAACTAATGATGTACTGTATGGTGATTAACATAACAATAAAAAACAAAAAACTAATGATGACTAACATATGGTGACTAACATAACATAATAAAATAAAAAAATTTCAAGTTATATTACAATTGATACATTAGAGTAGGTTACAAAATTCACATTTGTTTTTAAACATGGAACCTCAAAGAATCTTAGCACAAGCAACACCCATTTTAGGCTATACTACTATATCCTTGGAGGTAAACACTTTCTTGCTTTTGGTGTAACTTGTCAAAACAATAAAAGTAAAAAGGAGAATTAATGGATAAAATTCAAATTCCTTAGGATAGTCCATAAAGCTTGCTATGATCTGGCCCTCTTTATCTCTTTAGTCTTACCATGTGTCTCTTTTGACCTCATCCAAGCACTCTGCTTCACTCTCTCCAACTTGTCCTTCCGTTTCAGGCATGGCCACATCGGGAATTCTTCCTTCTGTCTCCCCCTAGCCAATCTGGGTTTGGATTTGCATGCTCTACAATTTCCCAGCATCCCATGCATGCCTCTATCAGAGTGTCTTACCACACTGCTCTGCCTTTGCAGTTTTCTTATGTGATTCCTCTATTAGACTGTAAGCACCTTAAGGATAAGGGACATTCAGTTTTGAATGTTGGATGCCTAACAGAGTGCCAAGCGCATAGTAGGTGCTCAATGAATGCTTGTGATTGGTTGAATAATTATTCTCCACAGACCACAGAGTAGGGGTAATCAATAAATGTTTAATTTAACAAAATCAGAAAATAGACATTTCTCATTAATTATTTCCCTTTATATTTGAGCATTCATAATGTTCCACCTCTGAATTCTTAAAATCCAATATCTCATCCACTGATCACAACTTCCTATGTTCCTGCTGGGCTGGGAGCAGGGGCATGCTGAGGGCAGTCAGAATGCAGATTTGTAGCTGGAAATTGACCCTTCTCAGTCCCAGCTGGGACATCTTTGTCGCTCAGCAACCTTTTAAATTGTCCTTTTCCATCAGTGGATGTTTCAAATATTGACCACTGTTATGGATTCCATGGTCATCTCAGCATCAAATCTCATGTACTAATTCACAGGTTAGCCTTAAATGTCTGCCCTCCATTTAAAACACTGGAAACTGCATCTTTATCCTTATCATCTCCCTTCCTCTGTTCTCTTAGGAAAAATGTCACCCCTTCTCTTCAAAAGCCTTCCACCTGGGCTCTAGGTCCTAATAAACTCCTAACGGTTAAATTTTACAAATGCTTTTCATTATGTATTCTGTGGGGTCACTTTGTGGCACTTGACATGATGTGTGATTTCTTCTCATTGGAAATTCTTTTCCCTTGGTTTGGGTGATTCTCTTTCCTCTACTTCTGACTGCTCTTCAGGCTCCTTCTCCTTTGTGTACCTCCCACTGTCTGTGTTTTCTAGGGTTCCTTTTTCCACTAATCTTCCCTCATTAAGCACATTCCCTCAGTAATCATTCTACTCTAAAGGATGTTAAGTGCCACAATATACTCAGGTTGACCAGATCTGTACACTCTAACATATGGCTCCCTACACATCTTAACCTAGAAGTGTCACAGAGATTTCAAACTCAACAAGACACAACTTACTATCTTTATATCATCTCCTTTCCTCGAATCCCTCTAAGTTGCCCCTTTCCCTCTGTTTCCTCTCTAGCTTCACTGGTGGCACCATCATGTTGCCCAAGTCAGAAAAGGGGGAGTAAATTTATGATGTCCCTTTTCCTTAATGGCAACTGGTTGTTAAAGAGCTCTTGACAATTCTTCTTCCAAACTGAATCTCAGTTCATCCCATCCTCTCTGCCAACTGCCAATGCTCTTATTCTGGCCTTCCTCAGTTTGCATATGCTCTGTTACAACAGGATCTAAATGTTCTCCTCTTGGGCCTCCCTTTCTCCCAACCCGCCCTTCTCACAGCTGCCAGAGTTGGTTCTCTGAGCCAGCCAGACATTGCTTCCTAGAGAACCAATGACACCATCACCTGTTCCCCAGATAGAGATGGCTTACTTGTCATGTGTGCACCTACAGCCTTGCACAGCATTAAGTCCTGCTATGGTTCTTGTACTCTAGGACACTCATTCATTTTCTGTTTTTCTCCCTTTTTCTCTTTTCTGCCAAACTGTAAGTTCTTTGATTACAGGAGCTGTGTCTTCTTCAACAACTCAATAAATATTGTCTTTCCGGCTCAATAAATATTTATTGGATAAAATGTTTATTGAATAAATTCTTCTAATTCTTTACTCTTTTCCACTTCATTTTACTGTTATTGGTTTTTATTTAGAGGTAGTAGAACACACTGTTTAAAAGTGCAGGTTCTGAACTGAGACTGCCTGAGTTCAAATCCCAGATTTACCACTAAGAAACTGTACTAATTTTGCAAGCTACTTCACTTTTCTGTGTCCAGCTTCCTGATCTAAAAATGGAGAATATAATAGTACCTATTTCTAGGATAATATGAAGACTAAATTAGTTAATCTGCAAATATCTAGATTCTAGACTATCGCTTGACACACATTAAGTACTTAATAGATGTCAGCCTTGTTCCTGTCATTTTTGCTTTTCTTGCCTTCTTCTTCTTTCTTTTCTTTTTTATTCTTTGTGTTTGTTATTTACTAACAGCTCATAATGTTTCAGCCACAGAGAAGGCCTTGCTCTGAGGAGTCACACAAACAAATACCTCCTCTTGAAGGTCATGTTGATGTGACATTTTGAGAAGGAGTAAACTGTTGCATTGTGGCTCTGGAATTTGGCTGCCACACAGTCCTCTATAGCATGGAATGCAGAATAATGATCTCAAGAATCCCATCCAAAGGGGTTAGGACATTTCTAGGATATCATTTATGTTATGACTCTGAGCATGACACTGCTGCAGGCTTCAGGATAGTTTTTTTCAGGGAATCATCTGATGGAGAGACCTATTTCAGAAGCTTGTTCAGAACCTGAGCTAATCTTTTCTGCTGGAGTAAAAACTACTCCAGACTAAATTTGGGTAGTACATGATTTTAACCCTCAAAGTTAGGTTTCTCTGGAAATTTGCTACCCTTTCTTCCAATATTTTGAGAAGGATAAAAATGGGAAGACTAAACCACTAGCTGTTATGTAAATGTTTGATTGTTTATGCATCACTGTGATCTACGAGTCAGAGTAGAGGCTAAAGGAGGTCAGGTGATCAAGAGAGTTTTAGCTGGAGGTGGTCTCATGCTGGATCCCTGAAACTATCTTGTAGTTATTTCCTTGGTTCCAGAATTCATAATTGGAATGGACATACTCAGCAACTGGCAGAGTCCCCACATTTGTTCTGTGACCATGGAGGGATCAGGAAAGGTAGTAGGAAAGGCATGGTAGAAGCCACTAGAACTGCTTCTACCTACAAAAATAGTAAACCAAAAGCAATACTGCATTCTTGGAGGGATTGTAGAGATCAGCAGCACCATCAAACATTTGGAAGTTGCAGGGATAGTGATTTCCACCACATTCCCACTCAACTCATCTATTTGGCCTGTGCAGAAAACAGATGAATTTGGAGAATAACACGAATTATCATAAATCTAGTCAGAATCACTCTTCATACTAAATTTGTATCAATCTGAATTCAGCTGGAGAAACAGAATTAGACAGTCATCACACCATACCATCATCATACCACATCATTGTCACTTGACACCATCACCTCCTGACATATGTGGCTCCATTACCACACCACATTATTATCACACCAAACCATCATCATGCTACACCCTCATCACACTAAACTGTGACCAGCCCAAACCGTGTTCATACCACAGCCTCATCTTCCCACATCGTCATCACAGTACACCATCTTCGTTAGGAGCAGCAGCATTCTTATCACCACTGTTTTTACTACCAAATTAGATTAATTAGATTAATATTAATCAATCAATTGCTCTGCTTGCCTGAAACAGTAAAATTCTGGATGAAAAGTAAAACTCAATTTATATGGATATATGATCACCGTTCCCACATAGCTCTTATTATTCCCATCAGTACTACTATCATCTCTTGACGTACCACAGGCTCTCAATTTTTCATATATATCATCTAATGTGATCCTTGCAACAATCTTCCAAGGTATTTATTATCACCTCCATGTAGTAGATGAGGAAATTGTGCATCACCTAGCTGGTAAATTGCAGATCCAAGATTTGAAATGATGCTTGCTTCTTTCTAATCCTGTGCTTCTTACCTTCCACCATGCTGTCAACTCCGGAAACACACATTACCTACAACAGCTTTGGACTAACACATATCTTTTATTTTCAAATCTTTCATATCTCTGTAACCTAGTGACACAAATAGGAAAAATCATACATCAAATAAATTCATCTTTATAGCTAAATTATGTGAGATAAAACCAAAAGTACTAATTCTAGTGCACAAAAACTTTAAGATGTTCTTCAAAATATTAGAATAGTTGGATGACAACTATTGTTTGATTTTCTTTGGCATAGGACACAATGCCACATAATAAATGCATCTTGATGAGGTAAATTTGTTTCTCTCAACGTGCATATCAACACAGTCCATACAAATAAGTGGCATAAAGCTCACTGGAAATTCTGAGAATAGTATTGTCCAGAATATGATAATGATCTAGAAGGCAAATGACAAATGACATCATATTTTAATTTAACTTTCAGTAGGAAAGTAATGGAAACAAAAATTAAACCAGTCAGCTCACCATAGAAAAAGAATTTTAAATGAGGGTAAGTAAAGTGCAATGAAATAATCTGGAAAATAACTATAAAACTTTGAAAACAACTAATAATAAATAAATGTTATCTGAATTGAACTGACAGTTTTTAATGGGCCATATGTAATTCATTTGTGTCCCGATGAGGCTGTAATTTTCTCCAAAGATCATCTCCAATTTTTTTTCTTTATAATGAAGATAAAGTAACACACATACCAAAAATCATTTGAAAGATGCTATAATTTAATACAAAAAGATAGTGAAGGCCCATGTCAGTTTTGGGGGAGCTTGTATTTTATTGCATAACATGGTTTACAACAAAAAGTTGGCTGTGGAATATCAGTTTATCCCATAAGCAGCCAATGTATTTGCTAAAACATTAGTTCTTTTGGTCTTAATCATATTGCAATCTTTTGGGACTATTTCAACAATAATAATTTCAACAATGAATAATATCTAACTGAAAAAAAACTTATGACAGAGATGCACAGTTATGTTCTATAGAAATTTTATGAGCTATGTGTTCTACATTTTGATCTTTTTCATGCAAAAGGGTTTAGTCTCTTGATATGCTGCCTAAACAATTTGTGGGTGGTATTTGAAGACTCTGGTTGAAAGGGGATAATATTTAAGTTTCAAATACAAATCTTGCCTAATGCAGAGGAAAGGGAAATCATAAAAGATGAGGGAATAGTTTAATTTCTACAATATACACTTCAACAGAATGGACCCATTTGTGACTACACAAGCTGTTAATAGATGAGCTAAACTCCCATTACAATTTGTTACTTCTCCAAATGATTTGCGGCATCTTATTTTTATAAATAGACTTTTGTCTTTTATTCTTAAGATTCTATACAAGCAAAGAATCTAATGTATGAATCCTGGAATCTTTAGGCAAATGGTATTTCTCTTGCCCTTTTTTTGGACAAATGTTAGCGTGCTAATAAAATGAATGTCATCATTTCATTAAACAGGTATTCGTGCAAGAGGCTTTTTCACACACTTAAACATCAAAGATCAATCAGACACAGACCCTGGAATCAAGGAACTTGCTATATTTTAGAAAAGATAGATGTGTAAATAAATAAACATAGCATAGTGTGATCAGTGCTAAAATTGAGGTTCATGCAATGTACTGTTACTGAATAAGAGACTGATAAACTCCAGAGGGAGAATGGAAATGAAGAGTTCTCTATGGACAACTTCCTTGAACTGGGACTAAAATGATGTGTGTGGTCCCCAGATAAATTAGAGAGAACAAGTATTTCCAAGCAGAGGAAAGAGCTTCTACCTAGGAGCTAAGAAAGGAAACAGTATGGAATCCTTTCATCCCTCTTACAGATGGTTTGGTCTATAATGCGAGAGAGAGAGTGTGTGAGCATGGGGGGGGAGGGGTCGGGAGAGAGGGAGAGAGAGAATCTTAAGCAGGTTCCATGCCCAGTTCGAAGCCTGACATGGGACTGGATCTCACAACCCTCAGATCATAACCTGAGCCAAAATCAAGAGTCTGGCACTTAACCAAATGAGCTACCCAGGTGCCCCAGGAAGACTTATTTCTGTATTCTCCAATACTGTCCATAGCTAATACTTTGTATGTCATTCCACAACACTTTATTCATGCCTATTTATGATACCAGATATACAAATAAATAAATGATAATCCTAGGTGAGAAATTCAACAATGAAAATATCTTCAAAATAAAGGCCAGAGGAGGGAGAATGATTACTTTTGGCTTAAAGTGTCCAAAGAAAGATTTCCTGGAAGAGGTGATATCAAAGCTGGGTTTCACCAGATGAGACTAGACATGGCTAGGGGAGAGGGAAATAGTGGATAAGGTGGAACAGCAGAGAATATGCAAAGGCATGAAGGCCATGAAAATGTATAGCATGCTAGATGAAATATAAGCACTTCAGCGCATAAATTTTTTGTGAGAAGCACAAAGGTGGAAGATGAGTATGTCAGTTAGGTTACATTCACAACAATAGAGAACCCAAATTAACCAAACAAATAGGGGTTCGTTTTTCTCTTATAAATCTGGAAGTTTTTTTTTAATAGCTCAACTATGTCAGGCCAGTATCTCTGCAATTCAAATGCCCTTTTCCTCATGGTCATAGGATGGCTGCTATAGCTCTAGGCATCTTGTCTTTGTGAAGGTCAGGAAAATAAAGGAAGGGAAAAGTGGAAGGCACTAGGATATCTGTTCCCTTCTTCTAAGAAGAACGAAAACTTCTGAGAAGTTTCTTCACTGATTTTGCTTGCAACTCTCTCTTTGGCAGCCTGTGACACATGACAACCCAAAGGGAGGTTGGGAAATTGACAGTTTAGCTTTTCAGGTTCTACCGAAGAGTGTTAAAGGAGAACAGTGGAGAATGAATATTAGATTAGCTAACAAATGCATCTGCTACAATGAGTTTTGAGAGAGAAACTAACTATATCATGAAGACTTTTTTAATGAAGGGTTAAGGAGCTTTAATTTTACCTTGTAGGAAAAAGAGTTTTGGTGAACAATTTTTTTTTTAATTTTTTATTGTTATGTTAATCACCATATATTACATCATTAGTTTTTGATGCAGTGTTCCATGATTCATTGTTTGTTCATAACACCCAGTGCACCATGCAAAACGTGCCCTCCTCAATACTCATCACCAGGCTAACCCATCCCCCCACCCCCCTACCCTCTAGAACCCTCAGTTTTTCAGAGTCCATCATCTCTCATGGTTCGTCTCCCCCTCTGACATACTCCCCTTTTCTTCCTCTCCTGTTATCTTCTTGGTGAACAATTTTTGAAGGATGCAATCAAACTTGTATATTAGAATAAGTAGTTGCCTAATGGCTTGATAGCAGAGGCACATTAGCTCTTCCTTATAAATGTGAATATAGATTGAAAGAAAGTTAATATTAACAAACCATTATTCAGATTTTGTTTTTTCTGATTCTTGACACACACAGTGTCAATAATACCACATTTGAGTATGAAGTATATAATCACAGGCACATGTGATCACAGACACGTGACATATATACACTTCCCGTGCCTGTTACATAGATAGATCCTCAAATTAATTTTGTTCAGCGTGATAACTAGATTACCATGCTCCTCCATTATTTCTAAATAGTTAATTTGATCAATTTCCAAGTGGGCAAACCATGCTTTCCAGTGGATGACTCCATTTTTATTCAGTTCCTTTGGAAGAAGCCTTTGATTATTATACTGATTTGGAAATTAACTCTAAGAAAATAACACTCAAAACCTCCTCAGTTCCCTGGTTCAAGAGAGTACAAGCTAATCACTGTCTTGTTCCATTATCATGTTTATAATAGGATAAGAATATCTATTACAATCATATACAGGCATTCGGAAATGAATAGTTTTTCCTTCATCCCATGACCAGTGAGGAAACTGGTAAGAACAAAAAGCATCCTGGCATAAAGTCTGAGAAAAAGGAATTTTCTTAGAACACTCCCATTTTTTTTAAAAAAAAAAATAGCCATTTCTTAGACTTAATCACTGAAGTGAAAATACTCATTCTACTTTGTAAAATATGGAGGAGCACCGATGAGTTTAAGTAGCAGAACTGACCATCACTACACTTATTAATTAAGTGTAGAGGAAGAAAAACAGAAAGAAAAAAGATGGTTAAACATAATTGCTTCAATCTCAAATAGAAGTGAAAAGTCTCTTGGAGAGTCAGGAGAATGCCAAAAATGGAGAAATGAGGATGGGGAGCTGGGCAAGGTGACTGGCCACTTGCCCTTCCCTGTGGGTGTTTCCAGAAGAAGCCCTGCACTGGGAGGAGCCTGGCCTCTCTACAGGCAGGCTTTCTCCACAAAGGGTATAAGCAGAATGTGAAGCAAACTGCCAAACTGAACAATGGGTCAAGAGGGAGCTGGACTGAGCTTTGGAAACAGAGAAAATGCACAGCTGCTCTCAAGATTTTTAAGTTGAGGATGAGGAGTTACTGTGCAAATGAACTGGTATTTCCTGGGCACGTCTGTACTGAGTTTCTGTCTTCTTCAAGTTCCAAGGGCTTTACTATTTTCCCTTGAACTCTCAAGACTACATAAACCTCATGTCTTCATCTCTTGTATCTAGCAGCTGATGAGAGCAAATCTCGATATTATTCAAACTTCTACTTTATTTCTTAGCTTTGTTTTCTGTCCTCCTGGCCCTGGTCAGCCCTTGTAGGATTCTGAATTATAGTCTAGAAATGGAGAGAGAAAAGGAAATTGACTTTTATTGATAACATAGACCTATACCGATATCTGTATCTGCATTTTACTCTCAAAACAAGAATCCTGTGAGGTAGACACCATTATCATCATCATTTACATCTAAAAATGATGGGGTGCAGAGAGGTTAAGTAACCTAACCAAAGTCAGTGGCAAGTCTGCATAAGAATAAATATCCTGCTTAGGAGCCAAGCTCTGTGCTAAGGGGGCATGACTGAGAACGGCCACTCTTTATCGTACTGTAATCAGGAGAATCCTGGGTATGGATCTCTAATAACTTGAAAAGGGTACATGGGACTTCACTAAACCAATGTTTACTGAGTTCTCACTGTGTGTGCAGGACATAGTTATCAAAAGCTGGGGGAAGAATCAAAAGTAAAAAGATCATCGAGCTCCTTCTGCCTAACAGCTTAAGATACAAATAATGTATGAATATATTTCAATAGCAAAAGACAAAAGATGGAGTATTAATTATTTGCTGTAATACTAAAGGACAGCCCATGCCCCTCGTTGCTGAGTGAGGGGCACCTACTGATGCTCTGTTGTCATATGCATCAGATTATGTCCTTTTGGAGAACTGACCCCTTTGTCATTATGTAATGCCCCTCTTTATCCTTGATATCTTTCCTTGGTCTAAAGTCTTCTCTGTCTGAAATTAATATCACTTCCCCTGCTTTCTTTTGACTAGTGTTCAGATAGCATATATTCCTCCATACTTCACCACCTTGGAGATACCTTTGACCAGAAATAGGCCTAGGATCATAATGAATTCACAAGGTATCTATTTTTTATTTAGGGATGTTTTTCTAGACCATTTCTAAAATCATCTTGGCAATTCTGGCATCCAGATTTGGATATTTGTTTATTAATTCATTCTGCAAATATTTATCATACATCTCTTTTCCCATACATGCTTAGTACTAGGCCCATTGATATAATAGTAGATAAGATAGACATTTGTCCTGGGGTCATTTTTCAAAAAGCCTAAAACACAAGTAATTTTCTTTCCTTTTGCAATCGTTACAAGATGTTTAACTTTTAATAAATTAGCTAATCTGAGGCTCAGTATATATGAAAAAAATGCTGTGGATTGGGTTGATTCTGTGATTGTATACTTACCCTATCTTTTCCGTACTTCAGGAGAAATATAAAAACAAAACAAAGGAAATCACAATGTTTGCTGCCTAACTTATGAATGCCCATAAAAAGCAAAATCCCTCTTTACCAAAATGTATTTGAGAAGCCTAAAAGGATCTTGATTCAGTCCTAAGTAGAAATAAGACAGAAAAACAAAGAGTTCAATCCATATTTAAAAATGAATAGCAATAAACCTTTCTAAAGCTAATGAAGAAAGAATGGACCTATGAGTCAATCTGCTAACCATGTGTGTTGAAAAAGTAATAGGTATAGAACTTCTAAAACCTTTCCCAAAGCTGTGCCACAGATGGGATTACCATAGAGAAATGATGTACTATGGTTTTTAGAAGGAGTACAGAGACAAGAACATAAAAGTACTGTGAAGGAACATTTTTAGAATTAGAAATTAGGGTAAAAAGATAAAACACATGCTTTTTTTACTTCACTCCAGTAGGGGACCTTTTGCATACAACAGGAAGCTACAGCCCTGCTCACTTTCTGGATAAAACTTTCTTATTCTGTAGTGTTTTGTCTTACATTCACCAATGCCTGCTCTCTGGCCGTATGGCTCATTAGTCATAATCACCACTTATCCCAGACAAGTTCCCTGTGAATTGGAAGAGTAAAGTTTAATCTCTGGGTGTTTCAAATGTTTATTGTGTTTTTCTTATCCTTCATTTCGGAAATGTAAAAGGATTATGACCAATCAATTCCTATGTGTATTTTTTTCAAAATTTTATTTAAATTAACAGACAGTGCAATGTTGGTTTCAGGAGCAGAATTCAGCGATCCATCACTTACATACAGCACCCACTGCTCATCATAACAAGTGCCCTCCTTAATATCCATCATCCATCTAGCCCACCTCCCACCCACTTCCCTCCATCCACCGTTTGTTCTCTCTATTTAAGAGTCTCTTATGGTTTGTTTCCCTCTTCCTTTTTTTCTTTTTCCCCTCTTCCATATGTTTATCTGTTTTCCTTCTTAAATTCCACATATGAGTGAAATCCTATGGTATTTGTCTTTCTCTGACTGACTTATTTCACTTAGCATAATACACTCTAGGTGCATCCATGTTGTTGCAAATGGCAGGATTTCATTCTTCCTGATGGCTGAGTAATATTCCATCACATATATATACCACATCTTCTAAAGAAAATTCATCCATTCATCAGTTGATGGACATTTCAGCTCTCTCCATAGTTTAGCTATTGTTGATAATGCTGCTATAAACATCGGGGTGCATATACCCCTTTGGATCTATATTTTTGTATCCTTTGGGTACCGAGTAGTGCAATTGCTGGGTCATAAGGTAGTTCTATTTTTAACTTTTTGAGGAACCTCCATATTGTTTTCCAGAGAGGCTGCACCAGTTTGAATTCCCACCAACAGTGCAAGAGAAGATTTCCCTTTCTCTGCATGCTCACCAACACCTGTTGTTTCTTGTGCTGTTAATTTTAGCCATTCTGACAGGTGTGAGGTTATATCTCATTGTGGTTTTGATCTGTATTTCCCTGATGATGAGTGATGTTGAGCATCTTTTCATGGGTCTGTTAGCCATCTGGAGATCTTTGGAAAAATGTCTATTCATGTCTTCTGCCCATTTCTTAACTGGAATATTTGTTTTATGGGTGTTGAGTTTGATAAGTTCTTTATGGATTTTGGATACTAACCCTTTATCAAATATGTCATTTGCAAATATCTTCTCCCATTCCATAGACTGCCTTTTAGTTTTGTTAACTGTTTCCTCTGCTGCACAGAAGCTTTTATCTTGATGAAGTCTCAATAGTCATTTTTGCTTCTGTTTCCGTTGCCTTTGGAGACATGTCTGATAGGAAGCTGCTGCAGCCAAGGTTGCTACCTGTGTTCTCCTTTAGGATTCTGATGGTTTCCTGTCTCACATTTAGGTCTTTCATTCATTTTGAGTTTATTTTTGTGTATGGTGTAAAAAGTGGTCTAGTTTCGTTCTTCTGCATGTTGCTGTCCAATTTTCCCAACACCATTTGTTGAAGAGTCTTACATATATTCTTAAGCTTATGCTGGGAGATTCTTCTTATCTTTTCAAAGTGTAAGGACTCAGGGTAAGTACAAATATTTAAAGGTCCCATAATGTCATATAGGATTTATCTATCTATCTCAAGTGGGAAAAAAATAAAACCTCTGTCATGTATCCACCTTGAATGCCTTAAAGGACAATTTTGTATTATCAGATATGACACAGACATATTTTCCAGCAAAAGCTGTCTCCCATTCTTGGGGCTAGATAACGTTTTTTTATTTGTTTCCAGCCTTTCCCCTTTCCTTTCCCTTCACTTTGCAGATAATCAGCTCGGGGGTGGCCCTGCGACACAGTGCAAGGCAGAGCCACTTTCTGGCTTGTGTTTCCAAGAGCCTAAGAGCACTGAAACACTTGTGGGGCTTGCAGAGGAGGGAGCATGGAGGAGGGAGAGGTACAGTAGAGAGAACAATGGTTAGGACCATGTAAGGAAGTGGGGCTCTAGCATTGGACTGTTAGCCTCGGCACAGAACCCTTGCCTCAAGAACAGTGCATCAGCAGAATCCAGCCGTCTCCATGAGAACATGGCACAGAATACACCTGTAGCTCAGATGTCCTGCTCATCTATAGTCAAAGAAAAGTGAAAACAATCTAAGGCTCCCTAAAGGAACACTTAATTGTTGTTGTTTTTGTTTTAAAGATTTATTTATTTATTTGAGAGAATGAGCACAAGTGGAGTGAGGGGCAGAGAGGGAAGGTGCAGAGAGAATCCTCAAGCAGACTTCTGGACTCGATCTCAGGACCCTGAGATCCACGACCCGAGCTAGAGTCAAGGGTCAGACACTCAACTGACTGAGCCACCCAGGCATCCCTTTATTGTTTTTAATCCAAAGGAGATGAGAAGTTTGTAAGCACAAAGGCAAAGAGGCAAGAGAAAAAACCTTGTTGGAGATGTCAGAATACATCCAAACTCACTGGACAGGAGACAGAATGAGGATGCTGAGCAAAGAGATTAGCATGAAAGAGAGGAGCTAGCCATGAATTAGGTTGGAAAGGCTGGAAATTACGGGAGGGGTTGGGTAAAAACTGAGGCGATGAAAACTCTTCCAAGCCAAGGACTACATCTGCTGCATTTGGATGAGATCAAAGGAGAAGGCTCTAGATGGTTGTGGGGAGGAAATAACCACAGTGATTCAGGTGTGGGCAGAGGGGGCCTGGGTCATGGCGAGCAGAGTGGAATTTTACAAATGGAATGGCAGCCTGCCTTGATGATGGACTGGGGATGTGGACAAAAGAGTAAAAAATGTTTTAAAATGCCTCAACAATCAGGAGTCTGGTGCCTGGGGTAATCTTGGTGCTATGGAAGGTAACAGAACATTTGTAAGAGGTGGGAGGGAGAGAGGGTGATAAGACATTGGAGGAGGGAACAAACTGTGGTGAAAAATGAAGATGAAGATATAGTTCTAATTATCCTATAAACAAAATAATTAGGTACAATATTTTTATAATCAGAACATCCCGTGCCTTAATAATCATTTAAACCTTATCTTACTGATGAAGAAATGAGACCCAGGGAGAATATGGTTCCTTGGCCCAAGACTGTTCAGCTGGCCATTGGACAATGGCCAGGAAAATTTGGTGTCCTGACTCTGTCCTTTAAGACCCTTGCGCTCGACAGCACTGTAGCTCCTGGTTCCAACCCACTGCCCATGCTGCCTTTCCTTCCTGTCTTTATTCAAAAGGTTCCTTTCCCCATAGTGCCAAACTTTGTGACTTTGTGTTATAGTTCTCTAGTACATCCAATAAAGGCCAGCTCTAAGATTCTACAGTATTTAGGCCTCTTTCGTTCTTTCTTTCTTTTTCTTTCGTTCATTCGTTCTTTCTTTCTCTTTAAATTATTTATTTATTTATTTGAGAGATAGACTATGAGTGGGGTGGGAGGGTTGTGCAGAAGGAGAGGCAGAAACAGACTCCCCGCTGATCAGGGAGCTCCATTCAGGGCTCGATCCCAGGATCCTAGGATGATGAACCGAGCCAAAGGCAGACACTTGCCCAACTGAGCTACCCAGGCACCCCAATTTAGGCCTTTTTCTAAACTCTGCCTACTTTCACTATTTCCCCATTTCCAAAATATTCTTTGAGCATCTAATTTGTACCCAGCAATGCTTTAGGAGAGCAGTGAACACAATAGTCCCAAATCAGATGGAACTTACATTCTAGTGGGAAGAGGCAGACAGGAAACAGTAAACCAAATATGTCAGGTGGTGATGAGTGTTATGGCAAATAGAAGCAGGTAAATGAATAAAGGATGACTAGAGGGGCGATCAGGGAAAGCCATTCTAATAAGGTGATGTGAAGAAGAAGCTTAGACGAAGAAGAGAGAGCCTTGTGCAGATGGCTGGAAGAACATAGGAGCAAATAGTACCACAGGTGCAAAGGTCCTGAAGGGCAGATACACATGGTGCATTTGGGGAGCAGAAGGAGGCTAGCAGGACTGTAACAGGTTGAGCAAGGAGAGAGTGGAAATGAGGTCTGAGGGTTGGCGTGGATGCAGACCACATAAGGCTTAAAGGCTATGGCCTCTGGCTTCTGTGGTGAGTGATAAGAGAAGCCCTTAAAAGATTTCAAGTAGAAGAGTAACATAATCTGGTTTGCACTTTGGTTCACTCTGCTTGCCACGTAGGGAAGAGGGTGTAAAGGTGTGTGGGTGAAAGCAGGGAGACTAACAAGAAAGGCCTTTGCAGTAGTTTAAGTAAGAACTGATTGGAGCTTGGTCTAGGATAATGGGCATGACAAATGGTCAGGATTGGGACACAGTTTGAAGGTAGCTTCAGCAGAATTTGGTGATGAATTCGATGGCAAGCAGAGGAATCATGAAAGATTTTAGCAGGATAACTTAAGTCATCATTTACTATTGAGGAAGACTTGTGAGGCCCAGGTTTAGTAGGAAGCAGGGAGGGGCATAAATCCTGAGTTGTGTTTTGTGTATTTCAAGTCTGAGATGTTCATAAGAAAAGAGAAAAGCAGCCCCTGGTGTTTGGGAAGCTGCTCTGGAACTATGCAGCTAGAAGCTGCTCTGGAACTATGCAGCTAGGCCTTGGGGTGTGTTGCTGGTGGTTTTTGGCTGGAGGGCTTTGACCTGTAGACACCCAAGTGGAAAAGTTGAGAAGGCAAGCGTAGACCAGAGAGGGGCTAGAGATACAAATCCAGTGTCCATCCTTATAGTGTACTCAAACCAGTGGCACTGTGTAAAATCCCCTGGCAACAGGTGGAGAAAAAAGGGGTCAAGGGACTAATTCGGTGTTTGGAGGCTGGGGGCAGATGAGAAAGGGTCCAGCAAAGGAAACTAAGAAACAATGGTAACTGCAGTAAGAGAAAAACAGAGAGAAAGCAGAATCTAAGAGAAGCCAAGTGAAAAAAAGCACTTTGAGATGGAGAGAGTGAGGAACTCTGTCAAAGGTGAGGGTTTAAGTAATCTAGGATGGGGACGTGACCGTCTCACTTGGGACCCTGAAAGCACAGTGTTGGTTGAATAGTTGGCACGAAAGCCAGCTTAGAGTGGCTTCAAAGGAAAATCTGAGAGAAGGGGAGACAGTGAGCATACTAACTGTGTGGCAAAAGGAGGTGGGGAGAAATGGAGCAATCTCTAGAGAAATTATGAGGATCTGAAGTAAAAGAAGAATTTTTTTTGATGGTGAATCTAACACATTTGTGTGTTAATGGAAGCGACTCAACAGAGTGATTAATTACTGATGCAGGAGGAAGGACACACATGAGTTTCTCATTCAAGCACACGTTCTTCCATCCCAGAGGGAAAAACAGTGTGAGGTATGGCCAAGGATATGCTGGTCTGAGCATGTGGGTATTCACTTCTAATCCTCTGGCAGCTTCTAGGAGTCTTTCAGAAGGAAATAAAGAAGGTCATCTGCTAAATGAGGACAAGAAGGACAATACTAGAGGTGTGAGAAAGGAGAAGAGGTTGCAAAATATACTCTACGAGAGTGGAAGAGTACTCAGTAGCCTTCCTACTCTTCGTGTTCCCCATCTTTACAAGAACCTCAGAATAGGGCGCCTGGGTGGCTCAGTTGGTTAAGCGACTGCCTTCGGCTCAGGTCATGATCCTGGAGTTCCAGGATCGAGTCCCGCATCGGGATCCCTGCTCAGCAGGGAGTCTGCCTCTCCCTTTGACCTTCTTCCCTCTCATGTGCTCTCTCTCTCATTCTCTCTCTCTCTATATAAATAAAAATCTTTATAAAAAAAAGAACCCATAGACATAGATGACAGTCTTATAAGCTGTCTTTAAAAGAAAATTCCAGGGCGCCTGGGTGGCTCAGTCGTTAAGCGTCTGCCTTCAGCTCAGGTCATGATCCCAGGGTCCTGGGATCGAGTCCCGCGTCAGGATCCCCGCTCAGCGGGAAGCCTGCTTCTCCCTCTCCCACTCCCCCTGCTTGTGTTCCCTCTCTCGCCGTCTCTCTCTCTCTGTTGAAAAATAAATAAAATCTTTAAAAAAAATTTAAAAAAGAAAATTCCACGTGCACATATACATATGTATAATTTTGCATCATTCTAATCATATGTTGTATGCATACATACAGAAATAAAAAATTTGGTCTATTCAATATAGTACTCATTAATTTGAAAAACAATGTTGAACTTGGGAATAAAATACGCCCCCCAAATTTTTGGAAACTCATTATCTTTTTTTGGTGCTACATGGTACCTTTACACATCAATTTTTAGATTAAAAAGCATTGACCACTTTTTTTACCTTTACCAAGAGAATTTTGAAAGGTGCATCATCTAGATGGGTGGTTCTTAAATTTGAGCATGCATCAGAATCAGACAGCTTGTCAAAGCACACATCGCTGTGCTGCGCTCCCAGAAATCCTGACTTAGTATGACTGAGGTTGGACTTGAGAATGTGCATTTCTAAGACGTTCCCAGGTGACACTGATACCACTGGACCAGGGACCACCCTTTGTGAGGTGCTGTTTTAGAGTCTCATGGTCTTGGTCTTCTCATGTGTAAAGAATGAGAGGGATCTGGGGTGAGAGATTAAGTAGGTGGATTGGTCCAAGCAGGAAACAAGAGGGAAAAGAATATTATCTGGCTGGGGACCCAGATTCTGAATAGCCGTCAGTCTTTACTTGCTTTATTCTTGTCACTTCACTTTCAATCTTTCCTGGAAGAAATCCTTAACTAGAGTAGACCCTGAAGCCAACATAGGATTTCATTCTTCCAGAAGGTCCTCAACTCTTGTCATAATTATGAGAGCCTTTTCTTTTGCTATTTCCAAGATAGTTTCTAACATTTGTGAATGTACAGACTAAAATAGAAAATTCTGTACCTATAGAGGAAGGAGCCAAAGTGTTAGCAGCTTACACCAGCTGCCACCTTGTATGTGACCCTGATTCCAGCTTTCTTACAGGGACGCAGGCTGTGGCCTTAAATTCCCTCACCACCTACTCTTCTCTCCTTGCTCCCGCTTGCCAACTGAGGCCTAAGAGGCCCCTGAGGGCTGTCCAAATCCATTTGTCAGGAGTCCACGCAATAAATATGCCGCTGATCCCAGCCATTAGGAGAGCTCCTGCCAAAAGGCCATGAGCACTGCAGCAACTCAGGCTTCTCATTTCATTTGGGCTCCCTCTGCAGCTTTATGTTTTGTTTAGAGTTAAGTATACAGTTCTCACATAATGTTGACTAATAACTTGACCAATGTCTGCAGTAACCCAAAGAGGAATGTTTTGTAATTCCAACAGAGAAAGTAGGAACTGAGCAAGGTAAGCTATTTTGTAAACATCAAGTATCTATACTGTAGATCAAATCATATAGTAGCTTATTGGATACATTTCTTACATGAAAAAATTCTTAAAGATAACAGACATTTATTGTTCTTATCAGAGCAAAAAGACAAAAGTTAAAGTTCCTGTAATACCATCACCCATAAATAACCTCAGCTATGGTTTTGGTGACTACCGTTTCCAAAATAGGCCCACATATGTAGGCTTGCAGGCCCTTGCACACACATGCACACCCATGTGCACAGATATGCACATCTGTAATAAAAGTAGACATACTTTTAGTGCCCTTTTATTTTTCCTTAATTTTCCTTAATTTATTTTGTCTTTGTTTTTACTTAATTTACTGTGAACAGCTTTCCATATTTTTTTATTTTTAACAAAACAGCTTCATTTTCAATTGCTGTTTAGGTATTCTTTCCCCTGGACACACCATAGTTTGTCTATTACTTAACCTGTCCCTCTGTGGCTGGACATTTCCCCCGATCCCTCACTTTTATAATCATGTCACACTTAACCATATTGGGTAAACTGTTACGTCCATTTTTAGTAATTGCATTAAGATAAATTCCTAGAACAGTTATCTTAAAGATATTACCTAAATGGCCTCCCAGGAATCCTATACATATTTTGGAATCTTTTTTTTTTTTTGGTCTCTTAAGTATTTTATTTTATTTATTTATTTTTATTTTATTATGTTATGTTAATCACCATACATTACATCATTAGTATTTGATGTAGTGTTCCATGGTTCATTGTTTACGTATAACATCCAGTGCTCCATTCAGTACATGCCCTCTTTAATACCCATCACCATGTTAACCCATCCCCCCACCCTCCTCTCCTCTAAAACCCACAGTTTGTTTTTCAGAGTCCATAGTCTCTCATGGTTCATCTCCCCCTCCGATTTCCGCCCCTTCATTTTTCCCTTCCTATTATCTTCTTTTTTTTCTTAAACGTATAATGTTTTACTTGTTTCAGAGGTACAGGTCTGTGATTCAACAGTCTTACACAATTCACAGCGCTCATCATAGCACATACTCTCCCCAATGTCTATCACCCAGCCACCCCATCCCTCCTACCCACCACCACTCCAGCAACCCTCAGTTTGTGTCCTGAGAATAAGAATTCCTCATATCAGTGAGATCATGTGATACATGTTTTTCTCTGATTGACTTATTTCACTCAACATAATACCCTACAGTTCTGTCTACGTCGTTGAAAATGGCAAGATTTCATTCCTTTTGATGGCTGCATAGTATTCCGTTGTATATATATACCACATCTTCTTTATCCATTCATCTGTTGATGGACATCTTGGCTCTTTCCATAGTTTGGCTATTGTGGACATTGCTGCTATAAACATCGGAGTGCATGTACCCCTTCAGATCCCTACATTTGTATCTTTGGGGTGAATACCCAGGAGTGCAATTGCTGGATCGTATGGTAGCTCTATTTTCAACTTTTTGAGGAACCTTCATACTGTTTTCCAGAGGGGTTGCACCAGCTTGCATTCCCACCAACAGTGTAGGAGGGTTTCCCTTTCTCTGCATCCCCACCAACATCTGTCATTTCCTGACTTAATTTTAGCCATTCTGATTGGTGTGAGGTGGTATCTCATTGAGATTTTGATTTGGATATTCCTGATAATGAGTGATGTTGAGCACTTTTTCATGTGTCTGTTGGCCATTTGGATGTCTTCTTTGGAAAAATGTCTGTTCATATCTTCTGCCCATTTCTTGATTGGATCATTTGTTCTTTAGGTGTTGAGTTTAATAAGTTCTTTATAGATTTTGGATACTAGCCCTTTATCTGATATGTCATTTGCAAATATCTTCTCCCATTCTGTCGATTGTCTTTTGGTTTTGTTGACTGTTTCTTTTGCTGTGCAAAAGGTTTTATCTTGATGAAGTCCCAATAGTTCATGTTTGCCCTTGCTTCCCTTGCCTTTGGCGATGTTTCTAGGAAGATGTTGCTGTGGCTGAGGTCGAAGAGGTTGCTGCCTGTGTTCTCCTTTAGGATTTTGTTGGACTCCTGTCTCACATTTAGGTCTTTCAACCATTTTGAGTCTATTTTTGTGTGTGGTGTAAGGAAATGGTCCAGTTTCTTTCTTCTGCATGTAGCTGTCCAATTTTCCCAACACCATTTGTTGAAGAGACTGTCTTTTTTTGCAATGGACATTCTTTCCTGCTTTGTTGAAGATTAGTTGACCATAGAGTTGAGAGTCCATTTCTGGGCTCTCTATTCTGTTCCACTGATTTATATGTCTGTTTTTGTACCAATACCATACTGTCTTGATGATGACAGCTTTGTAATAGAGCTTGAAGTCCAGACTTGTGATGCCATCAGCTTTGCTTTTCTTTTTCAACATTCCTCTGGCTATTCGGGGTCTTTTCTGGTTCCATAAAAATTTTAGGATTATTTGTTCTATTTCTTTGAAAAAAGTGGATGGTATTTTGATGGGGATTGCATTGAATGTGTAGATTGCTCTAGGTAGCATTGACATCTTCACAATATTTGTTCTTCCAATCCATGAGCATGGAATGTTTTTCCATTTCTTTGTGTCTTCCTCAATTTCTTTCATGAGTATTTTGTAGTTTTCTGAGTACAGATTCTTTGCCTCTTTGGTTAGATTTATTCCTAGGTATTTTATGGTTTTGGGTGCAATTGTAAATAGGGTTGACTCCTTAATTTCTCGTTCTTCTGTCTTGTTGTTGGTGTATAGGAACGCCACTGATTTCTGCGCATTGATTTTATATCCTGCCACCTTACTGAATTCCTGTATGAGTTCTAGCAGTTTTGGGGTGGAGTCTTTTGGGTTTTCCACATAAAATATCAACTGGAAAGAGTGAGAGTTTGACTTCTTTTTTGCCAATTCAGATGCCTTTTATTTCTTTTTGTTGTTTAATTGCTGTGGCTAGGACTTCTAATATTATCTTGAATAGCAGTGGTGATAGTAGACATCCCTGCCGTGTTCCTGACCTTAGAGGGAAAGCTCTCAGTTTTTCCCCATTGAGAATGATATTCACTGTGGGTTGTTCATAGATGGCTTTTATGATATTGAGATATGTACCCTCTATCCCTATACTCTGAAGAGTTTTGATCAAGAAAGGATGCTGTACTTTGTCAAATGCTTTTTCTGTATCTATTGAGAGGATCATATGGTTCTTGTTCTTTCTTTTATTAATGTATTGTATCACATTGATTGATCTGTGGATGTTGAACCAACCTTGCAGGCCAGGGATAAATCCCACTTGGTCATGGTGAATAATCCTTTCAATGTACTGTTGGATCCTATTGGCTAGTATTTTGGTGAGCATTTTTGTATCCATGTTCATCAGGGATATTGGTCTATAATTCTCCTTTTTGATGGGGTCTTTGTCTGGTTTTGGGATCAAGGTAATGGTGGCCTCATAAAATGAGTTTGGAAGTTTTCCTTCCATTTCTATTTTTTGGAACAGTTTCAGAAGAAGAGGTATTAATTCTTTAAATGTTTGGTAGAATTCCCCTGAGAAGCCATCTGGCCCTGCACTTTTGTTCATTGGGAGATTTTTGATGATTGCTTCAATTTCCTTAGTGGTTATAGGTCTGTTCAGGTTTTCTATTTCTTCCTGGTTCAGTTTTGGTAGTTGATACATATCTAGGAATGCATCCATTTCTTCCAGATTATCTAATTTGCTGGCTTATAGTTGCTCATAATATGTTCTTATAATTGTTTGTATTTCTTTGGTGTTGGTTGTGATCTCTCCTCTTTCATTCATGATTTTATTTATTTGGGTCATTTCTCTTTTCTTTTTGATCAGTCTGGCCATGGTTTTATCTATCTTGTTAATTCTTTCAAAGAACCAGCTCCTAGTTTTGTTGATCTGTTCTACTGTTCTTTTGGTTCCTATTTCATTGATTTCTGCTCTGATCTTTATTATTTCTCTTCTCCTGCTGGGTTTAGGCTTTAGTTGCTGATCTTTCTCCAGCTCCTTTAGGTGTAGGGTTAGGTTGTGTATTTGAGACCTTTCTTGTTTCTTGAGAAAGGCTTGTATTGCTTTATACTTTCTTCTTAGGACTGCCTTTGCTGCATCCCAGAGATTTTGAACAGTTGTGTTTTCATTTTCATTCATTTCCATGAATTTTTTAAATACTTCTTTAATTTCCTGATTGACCCATTCGTTCTTTAGTAGGATGCTCTTTAGCCTCCATGTACTTGAGTTCTTTCCAACTTTCCTCTTGTGATTGAGTTCTAGTTTCAAAGCATTGTGGTCTGAAAATATGCAGGGAATGATCCCAATCTTTTGGTACCAGTTGAGACCTGATTTGTGACTTGGGATGTGATCAATTCTGGAGAATGTTCCATGGGCACTAGAGAAGAATGTGTATTCTGTTGCTTTGGGATAGAATGTTCTGAATATATCTGTGAAGTCCATTTGGTCCAGTGTGTCATTTAAAGTCTTTATTTCCTTGTTGATGTTTTGCTTAGATGATCTGTCCATTTCAGTGAGGGGGGTGTTAAAGCCCCCCACTATTATTGTATTGTTGTTGATGTGTTTCTTTGCTTTTGTTATTAACTGGCTTATATAATTGGCTGCTCCCATGTTAGGGGCATAGATATTTACAATTGTTAGATCTTCTTGTTGGAGAGACTCTTTAAATATGATATAGTGTCCTTCCTCATCTCTTATTATAGTCTTTGGTTTAAAATCTAATTTGTCTGGTATAAGGATTGCCACCCCAGCTTTCTTTTGGTGTCCATTAGCATGGTAAATTGTTTTTTTTTTTTTTAAAGATTTTATTTATTTATTTGAGAGAGAGAGAGAGAGAATGAGAGATAGAAAGCACGAGAGGGAAGAGGGTCAGAGGGAGAAGCAGACTCCCTGCTGAGCAGGAAGCCCGATGTGGCACTCGATCCCGGGACTCCAGAATCATGACCTGAGCCGAAGGCAGTCGCTTAACCAACTGAGCCACCCAGGCGCCCGGTAAATTGTTTTCCACCCCCTCATTTTCAATCTGGAGGTGTCTTTGGGTCTAAAATGAGTCTCTTGCAGACAGGGTATCAATGGGTATTGTTTTTTTATCCAATCTGTACATGTTGCCATGTTTTTCTGGTTTGCCCTTTGCATTTCAATTCTGTTTATGGATTGTTTTAAAGCTTTAGATGTTTAAAATGTTTAGATCTGTACCTGGTCAGATCTATCAATATTTTCTTTTATTGTTTCTATCTGTGGGGCATCATGCCAAAGGAATATTTAATAACATAGGACTTTTCCAAAGTAAAAATTAAAAAATACTTTGGTTTTCTAAATAGACTCCTGTTATGTTTTGCCCTTTACTGATTAGATGATGCTTACCTCACAATAGAGTTCCTCCTCAGCTATGGATTGTTCTTTGAGATGACCCCACTCCTTCCAATGCAGATGTGGAAGGTGGCAGACCTTTGGGTGAAGATACATGTGTTAGTGCCAGTCATGTGGGAACCTTAAGAAAAATTAGGTCTCCTTTATCAGAGATTGTATAAAATAGAAATTAACAGTTCAAATTTTGAAGCCAGACAGACTAGCTTCAAAAGATGAGTTCTACTACTTACTAGCTGACATTGAGTGAATTAACTGTGAGAGGACAATAATGCTTATCTCACAGCATTGTTGTTATTATTAAAATAAAAATTCAGATAAAACACTTTGCATTTTTGGTGTGTAGTAAATGGGAAGTAAATAATTCCAGAGTTATTTCCAAATTTCAAGTGTCTTAAGTATAGATGGATCAATTAACTTTTGCCATGGTATTACAAGAATGTTGAGCAAAGTGGTGGTCATTTTCAGCACTTGAGTCCCAACTCTGAAAACAGAGACTTGGCATGTTATTAATATCTGTGTGGCCAGCACATTTTACAGGGACAGACACATATAATTTAAGTTATAAGTTCAACTATCCAAAATGTTCTTTTATGTTTTTCTTCATGAATCATGAATGGAATATTTTGGCTAAACATATATCATCTTATCATTAAGAAGGTTATAACTATTTGAATGGAATAACTTAATCTATTGTTTTGGTAATGAGTTGTGAGATTATAGAGCCTTGGATAAAGGAAAATTGAGCTGAGATCACCCTACTCACCTACCACTGGGGATTATAAACAGACTGAATTGGACTACATTTTGGGGACTCTGTCTGGTGGATAGTATAAATTGGAAATAAATTGATTGCAGCCTGGATTAATAGCTTTTTTGGTGACAAAATGTGCAACATTAAGGATACCATGATTTTATTTTTATAAACTTCAGTCTCCTTCTTAAGGATTTCATCTATGTTGAGGCTACATCAATTCTCTATCATCGAATATTCTAAAATCTCTCTTGATTTGCAGTTGCTTTGTATCAGTGCTTTTACATTATATAGAGACATAATAGATTTTTCTCCTTCCACCAAGTGTCCAAAGTGATAGATGTACAATTAATATGATTCAACAGAATAGACAGATCGAAGTAAATGAACTAAGATGAGAATAAATAGTAAGTTTGGAGCAAATATGAAGTGACATTAAGACTAGGAGCTCCAAAAGGTCTGCCATGCTGAACAACAAAATAGAAAGTTATGATAGGGCCAAAGATGAATTAATTCATTACTCAATATTCATCAAAACAAGACTGAGGTCAAGGCACTCAATTGAGACCTGATGAAATGTAAAGATGACCAATAATAGGCTCCTTTACCCAAAGGACTTACAAGCCAGTAGAAAATAAAACCTTTTATAGATCGTGAAGCATTTATCATAAAATTTGTTTACCGATCCTGATAATACACTTGTAACTTGAACAGGGCAGGTACAGTTAGGAACACAATGCAGAAAGGTTAAAAAAAAAAAAAAGTGAACTGGGGCTCAGAGAGGATTTTCCTAAATCATGTAACTTAGTTTCAAGTTTCAAAACTAGGACCTTTTAATCCAATGCTTGTTCAATTATGCTTTGCTAATCTCTTATGGTTGGAAGTATTTTGTAGATGTTTGTAAATTGGAAGTATTTCGGTTAAAAACAAATTAGTGTGCATGACAATTGAATTAATCCCTCTGCCACAGGTTTTTTTTAAGAAAGATAATGGTGACATGGAGGTAAGGTGGGGCAGCTTTTCTATATCTTTTAACACCTTTGTTTATGTTTCAGGATGAAAACTGCATTTGCTTTTGGAAATCACTGTGATTGGTTGGCTTCCCCCTATTGTCTTTTTAAATAACTCCTGTACTTGTAGTGGAATCCTTGAGAAGTAAGAGAGTAAGGCTCTGTGAGACAATCAGCTTCAGCAGAAGAGAGTGGTTTGTCTTCTATCTGCTACCCTCTAAACACAGCAAGGATCCAAGACAATGGAACCTGAGAGTACCATTACTTAAGAAGCCCTGAGACACAGGACATGCTTGCTGGATGCAGAGGCTTATGGCAGTATGGAGCTGGGATCCTGAAAAAAAAAAAGAAAAGAAAAGAAAAGAAAAGAAAGAAATAGAAAACTAGAGAGATAATCCAATAGGGAGAAGAGTTCTGGTACCTAAAGGAAAAAGTTTGCTATGGATCAAAAAGGACCATAGGAGAAGAGTAATGGGATGTGTGCAAAAACCCTTCTGTGATGTTTGCAAAATCCTCTTGTCTCGAGGTATATTTGTAATGAGCTGCAAGTAAGACTGTGTTTTCTGTGGGATGGATTAACGGAGCCTGCTCAGCTTTTCATTTGTAGCAGGCATAATGTCAGGGTTAGTTTACCAAATATACTTAAATTTATTTATCTAAACATTAAACATTTAGGTAATTTAAAAGGTTTTTTTAATTAAAAACTTTGATAAAATGAATTAAAAATTGTAGAAAATATCATTTTAGCTGTCTGCCTAGCTTATGTTGACCCTTTTTCTAAGAAAGCCTCTCTATAGTCAAGGGTAGGCTCCCTATAACCATGTTTTTGGGTACATCCCTGTTCCCTTAGCTAGAATTAATAGACACAGGTATGTATCTGCTTCTCAGTGTGGGACAGAGAATCTTCACCATCTGCCTTTTGGTGAAATTTGGGATTGTGATTCAGTGATGATTGCTTTTTCTCAGGATATGAATAAGTTGAGGGTTCTGAAATGGGAGTTTATTGAGCAATCGTCTTCTACCTACCCGAGTGTAGATAAAGAGAGATGTTCAGAGAGGAGCAGAAAATAACAGATGGGACAGCCTATTACCATTCTGGTTTTCAGAGTCATAATACTATACCAACACTACTATAGGAAGGGGTAGAAATAATACAGTATATTAAATGTGATTAAATATAACATGAAATTCAAAAGCCAAGGAAATCTGAAAGGAAAATAAGAGATGATTGGCTAAATAAGAGCCACTGTTAAGTCATAAAAGCATCTTTTGTACATAAAACCAGGTATCCAGCTATTCCAATCTACTGCTCCTTCCTCCCAGGTCCCTTGACTTCCCTAGTCTCTCTCCTCCCCCCCAAGTGACCCTTACTTCTGGTATAATCTAGAAGTTGCCTATGTATATAAAAATATTTTTATTCGCTCACTAAATATTATTTAAATACCTACTATGTGCTAAAGACTATGAAGTCAGAAAAAAAAAAGACATTTCTCAAGTAATTTACACCCATGAAATAGTGGTAAACACTCTGCAGAGAATTAAAATAGGAAGATGTGATACTGATGAGATATCAATGCTTTATGGTGGCTGGCCCGGGGAAGGTTGTTCTGAGAAGCTCACCTTTGAGCTGAGCCCTGGCTCAGCTGGTGAAAGACAGGTGGTGGAAGAGAATATTCCTGTTTAGAAGGGACCTCAAGTCTAGTACAGTGGTTTTCAAAGTGTGGTTTTAAGACTTCCAAGACATTTTATGAGGTCCACAAGGTCAAAACTATTATCAGAATATAGCATAAATAATAAAATATTATCTAACTTTGTCACTATGTTGATAATGACACTGACGTTGCAAAAGCAAAAGTGGGCAAAACTGTGAAGCCCTAGCAGGGATCAACTTAGTGGTAACAAATTGTACTAGGAAGTCATTGTATTTTTTTTTTAACATTAAGCACACACAATTTTTGAAACACTAATTTTTTTAACAATCTCTTTGTTGAAACAGGACAATGATTAATTTTATTATATCGCACCCCTAAAGTACACATCTTTTAATATTCTGTGTGACGAAATGGGAAAAGCAAATGAATCATTCCTGCTGCATATCAAAGTGCAATAATTGTCTTGAGGCAAAGCCCCTAATTGACCTTATAATTAAAAATATATATATTCTTATGGAAAAACTGCAGCTACCAAATAAATCAGTAATGATAAAATTAGAAAAACACTATTTTACCATTCCTGATAAATTAATAGATCTGGGGATGCCTGGGTGACTCAGTTGGTTAAGCATCTGCCTTCAGCTCAGGTCAGGATCCCAGGGTCCTGGGATCGAGCCCCACATCAGGCTCTCTGCTCTGAGGGAAGCCTGCTTCTCCCTCTCTCACTCCCCCTGCTTGTGTTCCCTCTCTCGCTGTCTCTCTCTCTCTGTCAAAAAAAAAAATCTAAAAAAAAAAATTTAATGGATCTAGGCAGTGATCATTATTGGCCACTACCTCCCCCTCCACACACAAAAATCAAACAGATATTTTATGCATCCTGAGGGAAACACACCCCAACCTACCAGGCAGTTTTGCCAAAAAAATAAATAAAATAAAATAAAATAAACCTTAATCTGATCAAGTCTCTTGTTCAAACAACCAACATACAGGAACTAAGGGCAAATGGGGATATGTTAAATGATACCATGGAGATGCAGTTAGCAAAACCCAGGCTGGGGGATATTCGTAAGACAAGTAATCTAATTTCTTTGATGAAAAAATTGCCAAAAAAGAAAGAAAGAAAGAAAGAAAGAAAGAAAGAAAGAAAGAAAGAAA
>NW_027397068.1:49868979-50064558 GCF_003265705.2 Callorhinus ursinus | reverse complement strand
AAGGAAGGAAGGAAGGAAGGAAGGAAGGAAGGTGAGGGATGATTAAATTAAAAGAGGCAAGAAATATTAACTGAGGGGTGCCTGGATGGCTCAGTTGGTTAAACAGCTGCCTTCAGCTCAAGTCATGATCTCAGGCTCCTGGGATCGAGCCCCGCCTCAGGCTCCCTGCTCATGGAGAGCCTGCTTCTCCCTCTCCCTCCAATGCTTCCCCTGCTTGTACTCTCTCTCTCTGTCAAATAAATAAATAAAATCTTTAAGAAATCAGACAGATAACATTTAATGAAATATTAACTGAGTGCAATATGTGGGTCCTTTTGGATACTGAATTAAAAATTTCTTATAATATTTATAAGACAATTCGAATCAGTTTACTGGATAGTTAATAATATTAAGGAATTATTTTATTATTTAATGTGATTAGTATTATAGGTGGTCAGGTCTTTGAAAAATATCCTCTTTATAGGTTCATACTAAAATTTCCATAAATTGAATAAAAACATAAAAACAAACAAATAAATAAACTAAAACGTGCATCAGGCTTAATGGTGAAAATCTCTACTTAATCAGGAACAAAACAAATATGCCCACTATTGCCATCATCATTTAATATTATTTTAGAAGTGCTAGACACTCATTTAGGCAAGAGAACTAAATAGGAAGTATAATAGTCACAACAGAGAAAGCAGCATTATCATATACTACCAAAAAATATGTATAGAGCTGGAACTGGAAACATATTAGAAACATTTAAAAAAATCAGTAAAAGTACTGGTTATAATACGAATGCAAAAAGCATTAACTTTCCCTGATGCAAACATCACAAAGCTATGATATATAACATCGGGCAAGATCTCACTCAAAATGGCAAGAAAAATGCAAAATACTTAAGCACATATGTAACAAGAAGTATGAAAGACTGGATGAAGAAATTTCTGAAAATTTTATGAAACACGTGAAAAGTACGTAGAAGAAATTGACATTAAAAGGATATCCACTGGTGGGTGGGGGAATGGGGTAACTGGATGATGGGCATTAGGGAGGGCACATGATGTGATAAGCAAGGGGTGTAATACGCAACTGATGAATATTTGACCACTACATCTGAAACTAATGATGTACTATGTGGTGGCTGATTGGTTTAAAAAAAATAAAAGGATATCCACTCTCTGCATATTCTGTGCATTCCCAAAACAAGAGCCAGTGTGATTTGGGGTGAATAACATGTTTGAAAAAGTATGCTAAATTTCTTTTTACAAGTCAACAGGTAGGTATCAGTAGGAAAATGTTGATTTTGGGGTCCTCTTTTGCCACTCTTTCACTTTTTGAGAAGGAAGGAAAGCAAAAGACATGCCTGGGTGACCATCTGCAGTGGGCTCGCTAGTAGGGGCTTTGGCTCCGGCAGCCCTACAGGACCCATCTGAGCAGGAGAGGACGATGTCAGCAGCTGTGAGCCCTCACCCAGCATCTCACTTAAAATGTCATGTGTGCTACTTGGTTTAAATTGTCACCCCTCCAGCAACCACAAACAATGCAGGCACAGCAGATGTATTTTCTATTTAGAATTAAACAGTTTATCTCAACCACTGTCATTGTTATAGGGAAAAAATAAATAAATATCCATCTTAATGTAAACTTCAAAAGGTACTTTCTGGCAACAGGAGATATTTTCAAATCCAAATCCTCTGAGAAAACTAGGATTTGACCACAGATTTTTTTTTCAAACCGGGATGCTGGCAGCTCCAAGAGTAGTAAAACGCAGCCTGGTCAAAAGATATTTGGCCAGATATTACATACAATAACTCATGTCATTGATGCTTAATGGTCCAAAGCATTAAGTAAACATCATAAATGTCTTTTGTTATTAAACGTTCCATTCAAACATTTTGTTTAACACTTGTGTAATGGATAGAAAATAAGAAAGCTGTAGTAGAAATTGGCCCTCAAGACAGTGGTTGATTCACCTTTCAGAGATTTTTTAAAAAATGTATGCCATCCTTGAAGTTACAGAAAGGAAATAGCATTTCTGTCCTGTTGTGTACACATTCTAACTCTGGAAGTTAGGCTACTTGTAAGCTTGACTTTGTTAGGTCAGCTTCAAATTACCACCCATGTGTTCAGAAGACTGTAACTTTGTTCTCTCTAAAGTCGGGAAGTCAGCCTTCCTCTGTGATAACTAAAGAAGAAATATGGGTGTTAATGTGAAGTTAGCAAGACAAGGAAAATGCTACTTTTCAAAGATCATTTTGCAAAAATAACAACTGCTGTAGTAAAAGAAAAACCAAAATTGGTTTGTAAGATTGACCTATCAAGACATTGATCACCTCCTGTAGTCTATCCCAACCCAACATATCTTGACATAAATGCATTTGTGTTGTCATAATTTGAAGGTTCTATTTAATCAACAAAACACGACTCATTTTATCCTCGATCTAATCTCAGCTTTTCTCTTGAAGTGTTTGTTGTTGTCGTCATCGTCGTTTGTCTTTTGTTTTGTTTTGTTTCAAGTTTTTATTTAAATTCCAGATAGCATAGAGTGTAATATTAGTTTCAGGAGTAGAATTTAGTGATTCATCATTTACATATCGCACCCTGGGCTCATCACAAATGTCCCCCTTACTACCTATCACCCATTTAACCTATCCCCCTGCCAACCTCCATCAGATGTAGGAAACTTTATGCTTTTTGGAGAGAAGGAAACCTGCACTGTTCTTAGCGATAGGATTCTCTAATTGAAACTCCTAAAACTTTGTGTTTTCATGTATATCTATGATTCATTTGTTTATTCATTCATTCACTCAACGTTTTATCTGACAATTATTTATTAAGCATCTACTGTGCTATAAATGAACAAATCCTGTCCTTTCCTTCATGAAATTGCTATTTAGACTCTAGCTTGTTTGCCATATTCCTTCCTGCCAGAACTAACAGAATTTTCTCTGTATATAAAACTCATTCAGAATCCTTTAGAACAATCGCCCTCTGCATCTGTTGTGGAATGACTGAGGCCACTATGTTACATTTTGAACTGTATTTACACAGCATCTAGAACCATAGATTTTGCAAACTAATGATGTAAAAAGTAACAGGGCTACCAATTTTAAAATAAGAGCAGTAACAGGAAAGGAAAAAGAGCAACAAAGATGCTGCTATTTCTCTTTTGAGCTTAGGAAAAAAATGAATATTCCTAACAATAATTCCAAAGCAGTTGTATTCCACCTGGCTCCAAGATTTAATGCCTGAACAAGTAATTATAGAGATATTTTTGAAATAAGCAAACATATAATCAGGGAAATCAGTAATGTGTTTTTTCTCTACCAAAAAACCCTGAAAATTTCCACTATCAAACTGTTATCTGAGAAAGTGATACTTCACAGCTCAACCATCTACACCTCGCTATGTCCTGGGGCACAAACAAAAGTGTGACTGGACTGACATTTGACATCAAACGACTGAAAACTATTTCAAATACCACTCACCATGATATGTATTTCTCTCTGAGGGGAATGGAAAAAAATGATGTGTAAATAATAAAAATGGTCTTCCTGACTCTTTTTACCTGCTTTTATCACAACAAAAGCGTCATTGGAGTTTTTGGAAAAGAAAAGGTTTTAGCAAATCAAGGTCATCAATCAATACCTAAAAGAATTACTTTTCCATTAAAAAATTAGAAAGGTGGATGGGGAAAAAAACCGTGAACTTCATCTAAAGAGATCAGTAAAATTTGAAGCCTGAAGTCAGATATATCATCATCCTCCTCTTCCTTTTCTGCTGCATTAAATGATAACACAGATTGAGTGAAATAGACGCATCAGCTTTATTAAAACACCAAAGAATCTTTCTGTATTTTCTTTGGCTAAGGAAAATTTAGAAGTATTATTATCCTGAAAAATCCCTCTAAAACTGACAGCTGTAAAACCATTAAAGCATCAAGGACTCCCTTAGTGACTTTCTCTAGGTGGTTATGAAGTCTGGGACCTGTGAATGTTGTATGAAATGCTCCAATCTACTTCTATTAATAAAGCATGAGGTCTGACTTATTTCGCTTGGCATTATTCTCTCTAGCTCCATCCCTGTCATTGCAAATGGCAATATTTCATTCTTTTTATGGCTGAGTAATATTCCATTCCAATACACACACACACACACACACACACACACCACACCTTCTATTTTTTTTTTTTCCAGATTAATGGTTAGGGTCAGGGCCAATAAGTCAGGCAGAGAAAGACAAATGCCATATGATTTAAATCATATGTGTAACATATAATGTACTATTTGTTTCAGAGGTACAGGTCTGTGATTCAACAGTCTTACACAATTCACAGCGCTCACCATAGCACATACCCTCCCCAATGTCTATCACCCAGCCACCCCATCCCTCCCACCCCCCACCACTCCAGCAACCCTCAGTTTGTTTCCTGAGATTAAGAATTCCTCATATCAGTGAGGTCATATGATACATGTCTTTCTCCGATTGACTTATTTCACTCAGCATTATATATATGTGTATATATATATATATATATATATATATATATATATATATACCACATCTTCTTTATCCATTCATCTGTCGAGGGACATCTTGGCTCTTTCCATAGTTTGGCTTTTGTGGACATTGTTGCTATAAACATCAGGGTGCACATACCCCTTCGGATCACTACATTTGTATCTTTGGGGTAAATACCCAGTAGTGCGATTGCTGGGTCATATGGTAGAGGGCACGTATTGAATGGGAGAAAAAAAAATTTATTTTTTATTTTTCCTAGCTTTATTGAGTTATAATTAGCTGAATAACATCTTGAAAGTCACGTTTAAAAAAATAACAAAATGAAAAGATTATTAGCTCTAATATTTGAGATCAAAATGTAAAAGAAATATTCTAAAATTCTAAAATTTCTATTCTGAAACAACTACAATAATATCATTCCTGGAGAATGCCATAAACATAAAAGCAATTCATTATTACTATTCTAATTATTGTTTTTAATCATGTTTGAAATAAGATGGAAATCATAATAATGTGAGATAAAAAGAATAAAATAAATTATAATAATAAATGTTAAAAAAAACCATATGTGTAGTTCAAGAAAAAAAATGAGCCAAGGGAAAAGAAAAAAAGAAAAAGAGGCAAACCAAGAAACAGACTCTTAACTGTAGAGAACAATCAGAGGGTCACCAGAGGGGAGGTGGGTGGGGGATGGGTGAAACAGGTGATGGCGATTAAGTAGTGCACTTGTTGTGATGAGCACCGGGTGTTGTATAGAAGTGTGGACGCCTTGCACACCTGAAACTAATATTACACTGTCTATTAAGTAACTGGAATTTAAATAAGAACTTAAAAAAATGGAAAAATTAAAAAATAAAAAAGCACAAGATTACTCCATTTTTAGGCTTGTTAATGATAATCAATTGCTTCATCCACTTAGCTGGAGATATGCTTTGAAACAAACCTTGAGAAGTTTTTGTATTTATGTAAAAGTATTCGAAAAGAGGAAAGCAATGCAGAAGAGACTAAGAACGATGAGTTGGAAACCAGGCTGCACGTACGTGTTCAAGCCCTCAGCTGGAGCCAGCATGGTTATCAGGGTCCAGGGATGACTTGCTCTGCTTTTGTTTCCTTCTTTGAAGATGAAAGAGCTTCCCTCACTTAATAAGGATAGTTGGCACTTAGAAAATGTGAAATATGTGAAAATTTTTTCACTATGTTCTAAAAAAGAAAAGTATAATTAAAGAAATCCTAAGTGATGAGACTATCATTTCTTCTTAGTGATATGAGAGAATCAAACATAATGAGTTTCAAAAGCAATGCAATATCGAGACTTGTTTTAAACTACTGCTAAACATATCATTAATAATGAAGCATATCATTTAAGACTCAACAGAACATAAGGAGCCCAAGCAGTGCTTGCATTTCAAATGGAAAATATAGTGGCTATCTGAAGTGTAGTTCGTTCATAAATTGACTACAAGTTATTTCTTTCAGCTTTCAGTGAACATTTTTTTAAGGTATCCAGAGATAAGAAATTCCCCCTGGCTCAAAGTAGTCCTGTGATTACAGGAGAATTTTAGTGTTTACATATCCTAAATGATGGGAAGAGCCTGAGGCTGTGGAGAATGCTGAACCCTCCTCCTTGTGACCAACATTTTTTGCTCTCAGTAGTGTTTTTTTTTTATTTTTATTTTTATTTTTTTTTTTTAAAGATTTTATTTATTTGAGAGAGAGAGAGAATGAGAGCACGAGAGGGAAGAGGGTCAGAGGAAGAAGCAGACTCCCTGCTGAGCAGGGAGCCTGATGCGGGACTCGATCCCAGGACTCCAGGATCATGACCTGAGCCGAAGGCAGTCGCTTAACCAACTGAGCCACCCAGGCGCCCGTGTTTTTTTTTTTAAAGATTTTATTTATTTATTTGACACAGAGAGAGCACAAGCAGGGGGAGCAGCAGAGGGAGAGGGAGAAGCAGGCTTCCCGCAGAGCAGGGAGCCTGATGCGGGACTCGATCCCAGGACCCTGGGATCATGACCTGAGCAGAAGGCAGACGCTTAACCGACCGAGCCACCCAGGTGCCCCTGTTCTCAGTAGTTTTAACGGCTAAACCTCTATAGATAGTGGATTGGATAGAGCTGTTTTGGTTTGCAAGTGACATAAATCTGAATGAATTTGAGCTCATATACCCAAACCAGGAAGGGAAGGAGTGGAGTTGAACACTCTGACAACTCATCCTCGGTTCTGAATTCGCTCAGTTAATACCTCTGTCTCTGTCTCTCTCTCTGAGTGTGTATGTGCCTATCTCTGTGTGTGTCTCTCTCTCCATTGCTCCCCGTGCTCTCATTTCTATCTCTCTATATCTCCATCTTCATCTCTATCTTTCTGATGTTCTAATCAGTATCCTAGACACTGTGGGTAGAGGAGCGAACAAACACACAAAGCAGATAGAGTTTTCCACCTGTATGAGCTTGCATCGCTTCATAAACCTCTATGCATGAGATGGATATAATCACACAGAGATGGGGAAAAGGCATCCTGGGAAGACAAGAAAGCACGAGCAAATGTACAGAGGGAAGGAGGTGCATGTGATGGAACGTGCCAGTAATAGCCAAGGATGGATGGCTGAAGCACAGATTACAATAGGCGTGAGCAGGGAGATGCAGGTTAGAGCCAAATGCCATAAAGATGAGTCAACAGAGTTTGGAAACAGATAATAGATAAAGAGAGAATTGTCAAAGGAGAGTGTAAAATTTCTAACTCTAGAAATATGAAAGAGCATTCCCATTCCCTCCACTCATTTTCATACACAGCCACACCAAGTTATAATCTGTCAGGGTATTAGTCAGGGTTGTCCAGAGAAACCAAACCACCAAGATGTATATTTATACAGAAAGAGATATATTATAAGGAATTTGTTCACGGGATCATGGTGGCCAAAAGTCCTAAGATCTGTAGTCGGCAAGCTGGAGGCCTAGGAGAGCTGATGGTGTAGTTCCGTTCTGAGTTCGAAGGCCTAAGAACCAGGAGAGGGGATGCCATAAACTGTAGTCCATAAGCCTGCAGGCTCAAGAAGAGCCTATGTTTCAGTTTGAGTCCAAAGGCAGGAAAAGACTGATGTTCCAGCTCAGCAGCCATGCAGAAGGTGTTTCCTCTTACTTGCAGGAAGGTGAGGCTTTTTCTTCAATATAGGCCTTCAGCAGATTGAATAAGGAATCTGCTTTACTCAGTCTACGGATTCAGATGTTAATTGCATCTAAAATTTCCATCACTAACACACCCAAAATAGTGTTTGACCAAATACCTGGGCACCAGGTGCATTCACTTTGACACAAAATTAACCATCACATTTGGGATCAGGCACATTTTCAAGCCTTTGTTCATGGAAATTCCTCTGTTTGCAATGCTTTCTCCACCCTTCTGACTCTCTTCACCCCCACTGCTATTAGCCACCACCATTAACCTTGAAAATATTTCATCATCCTTTAAGGATTTTCCCAAATGTCATTTTTGAAGTCTTCCTTGAAGCCCTACATCCCACTCTAAGGATTATCGGGCATGCTGTAGTTCACATACCACTTTGCACATGCTATCAATATAGCACATATCCTATTACTTTAATTATCAGTTCAAATCCCTCACATTTCATATTAATATGTGGGTCCCCCAAAGACACAATGTTTTTTTATGATTATTTTATTGTGTTAAAAATATAAGTAAACATACTCATGCACGAGTGTTCTCGGAAGCTTTTTTCACAATAGCCTAAAGACAAAAACAACTCAAGGGCCTATCAAAAGATGAATGAATGGATAAACAAAATGTGGTCTATGGATATAATGGAATATTATTCAGCCATAGAAAAGACTGAAGTTCTGGCATGTCCTACAACATGGAGGACCCTTGAAAATATGTGTACTGAAACAAGCGGACCACTCTTCGACATCCACCACTTCACATGGCTCCTAGCCCACGCCGCGCAAGTGATTTCTGGCTTAGGTTTGGGGCCAGAGTTCCTGGGTTCAAATCTTGGAAGCTTCATTTTCTAGTTGTTTGATCTGGACAAGTTCTTTTACCTCTTACACCTCATTTTCCTCATTTCAAAAGTGGGGGTAGTAAGTGTATGTCTTTTGTAGGGCCACTCTGAGGATTAAGTGAGTTAATTTGCAAGGAGCTTAAACAACATCTGAAACACAGTAAGCACTAGCAAGTGTTCATTATTATCATCATTATTATTTATGTTATCGCTTAATGAATTTATGGATGAGGTGCAAGTTGGGGAAGAGTTCTTAACATTTGAGGGATATAGTCTTTAGGAAAGAACTCTTAAAACTAAGAAGACTGATACTGTTTTAAAGGTGTTTTGTGTGCCATTATCACAGAGAGCAGAAAGGAATGGGCACTGAAGTTGTGCTGTCCAAACATGAATCATGGCTTTACCATGCACTATCTGTGTGGCCTTGGGCAAACTGCTAACTGTCGAGCCTCAATTTTTGTTTTCTGAAATGGGGTTAGTAAGGGTTGTTATGAAAACTAAGTGAAATAATGCATGTAAAGTGCTTAGCATAATGTTGGGCACAAAATAAGTACTTAATGAGTGCAAGCTACTATTAACAGTGTTAAATGAGATAGTGTTCATTGGTTTCTTGGACCTCTTTGATCAAAAACATTAGTCTGTGGTTTTAAATATTCTATCCAGTTGACCTCACCCACAACCTCAAGTCAAAGACAGCCTACTTTACATTGGAAGTGGGTTTTAACGAGTTTTCCAGAATGCCTACATATGCAATAATAAACATGACGTTCCTCTGAAATTGACCTCAATCATTCACTACTGCCTAGACAGTGAGGAGCAAAATTCTTCAGCTTTGTGTAATGTCAAGTTCAGTGCATGTCCTAGTTTTTAAAATAAGACAATTATGCAGATGGAGAGAACAGATGGATTAGATCGGTGAGTGTTTATCATTTTTTAATATTTTGAAACCAGATGTGCTACATACACATTGCTGGTTGCCATCTAAGGAAGCTTTCTTGGTGGATTACTAATCTTTAATAAGAAGTACAACATTTTCATCCAGCTTAAATCAACTATTTTTAATATACAATTGGACAACCACTGCAGCAATCCTTGAGAAAATAGAAAACAGATGCTTAATACAAGGAATACTATCAGCCAAGAAATTCCTGATGATCTTTTTATAGAATGTAAACTTACATATTTTATGGGTCTTTTAATGAACTGCTATAGAACAACTTCAGCAGTCAAAACATTTTGTGAAAATAGACATGAACAATTTGTCACTTGTTACCATATTCACAGAAGATCCTTCAGTTGCACTCCTGGGGAAATGGGCATGTGAGTGGCTCTTACTATGTTATTAACAACATCTGTTATTTACCATAGATATGATTGGATACATTGGAGAAAGGAGGAGGTGGAATAAGCAAACAGAGCTGCCTCTATTTCTCTATGTGTTTCTGCCAGACCTGACTTAAGATTCCTTGCTAGGTATGAATACTTCTATGCTCACGGGGGAATGACACAATGGAGTAAGGCCAGGATTGTGTTTTATTTCAGGGATGTCTTTCAGAGAAAAGTCCAGTAGAAATTTGTACCATTTTGAGCAGGATTATGGAATTAGACAGCCTAACAGGGACCTACCATTTGCCCATTGGGATAACAACTTAAACCAACATTTGACTGGCTCAGTCCAACTGTGACATTGGAAAGGAGGTAGCAAGCAATGGTCACCTAATTTCATTTCTGAATTCACTTCTGTTGGATGTTCCCTGTACCGTCCTAAGTTGAGACACAGAAGCAAGGGTTGAGAAAGTGGGACTTTACCCCTCCCATATCTCTACCCCATCATCTATGCTTATCGTATACATCCCTCATCATCCTTTGTGATGTTTAATGCTGGTCTAGAGTAGGAGGGAATGGGGTGAAGAAAGGGAAAAAGTAAGAGAAGAGAAGGTAGAAAATTTAAGAAGCACTTAAATGATGTACTTGGCTCCTTCCCAAAGAAGAGAATAGATTTTTAAACAAAACACAAAAAATGATGAAGCATCTTTCCCACATCATCTCACCACTATCCATGGGAAAAAATGAAGGGTGGGTGTGTGATGGTGTTGAAGTCACCTAATTTAGAACAGAAAGGTATGGAGACACAGTCTTCTCCCCTGGAATTATACAAAGTTATTTCCTTTGTTTAAAAAGAACAATTTTGCTTCTTAGAATCTTTTGGGAGGTTAAAAAAATGGAAGTACTGTTACACCAAAAATTTGCTGCCTTTGGAAAAGTTTAAATAGCTAAACTATTTGACCCTGTAAGAAATGAGTGGAAACCTCAATCTTAAGAAAATACAGCATGAAATACAGCATTTAAAACATAATGACAGTGTTACTATGAAAAGACACTTAGGGTGCTCTGCAGGTAGCAGGAAATGGGTAAGATTTACCTACTACCCACATGGGCTTCATATACAGTTCAAGTGAATTAATATTGATTAGTTCATTCATTCAACAAACATTTTTGAGTGTCCTATACGTGCAAATCTCAGTACTATATACTATTCAAGATGCACAGTATAATTAACATGTGCTTAAGGAACTTACAGTCTTCAAGAGATGATAAAAATGAATATAAAGAGTGGCAAAGACTGCTATTTACTATTCAATATCTCTTTATCATTCAACTAAATGGCTACACACCCCTTATAAGGAAGTATTACATATAATTAGATTTTGGTTAATAAAATATAAACAGACTGCTATTTGGGATTTCTAGGAAGGCTTCCTAAAGGGAGCTGAGAGATGGACCCTTTGCCCCTTCCCTTGTGAACCTTCTACCATCCTGTTTCTTGGAATACATATGACTTGAGCTTTAGCAGTTATCTTGAACAATGGTGACCTTCAGGTTGGAAATACCAGACTAGACAAGTCAAAAGTTCAAACAAGACTTGGTCTTTTTGAACGAGGAGTCTTCCTACTAGATCTAAACTTGGTATACCCCATTGCTTTTACATTAGAGAACAATTAACCTCTGTCTTAAGCCTAATATTAACTGATACATTAAATTACTATAATTAATGCTGGGAAGGGATCTATTATACAGACACAAATAAAATGCCATGAGACTAGAGGAGGGGAAATGGTGATGATCAGAGAGGATTTGATCAGAGGAAGAAGTGTGTGTTAGTCCCTTGGACTGCCATAACAAAATAGCACACAGTGGCTTAAACAACAGAAATTTATTTTATCACAGTTCTGGAAGCTAAAACTCCATGATCAAGATTCATCAGAGCTGATGTCTGGTGAAGGCTCTCTTCCTGGCTGTGTTCTCACAATGTCTTTTCCTCTGTGTGTGCTGAGAAAAAGAGATATCTCTGGTTTCTCTTCCTTTTATAAGGCCACCACTCCTATAGGATTAGGGTCTCACCCTCATGACCTCATTTCACCGTAACCACTCCCTAAAGGCCCTTTCTCCAAATGAAGTCACACTCTGGGCTAGGCCTTTAAAATATGAATTTTGAGGGGACACTGTTCAATCTATAACAGGTGCTATGTAAACTAGGCCTGTAAAGTTAGTTAGAACTTAAACATACAAAGACTTCCAGTGTTGAAAACTAGGGGAGTAAATACATAGAGGTAGGAATATCCAAGGTACACATATAAAGCAGGAATAATTCCAGTTGACCTGACTCAAAGGGCCATGAAGGAACTATAAGGACCATAAAATGGAAGGCAGAATGGGAAAGCTCGTTTGCAGATTAAATGCCCCACTCAAGTTTGGACTTCATTGTTCAAAGAATGAGGAGTCTTTGAAGGTTTATGAGCTGAGGAATGACACAATCAGAATTGAACTTCAGAAAGATACTTTGAGGGTTGAGTGTATGACAGATTGCAGTGAGTGAAAACTGGAAGCAGAAAGAACAGTAAAAATGCTATTGCAATAGTTCAGGGAAAAGATAATAACTTGAAAGTTACATCCAATTAAAAACAACCATTGTTTTGCTTTTAATGTGGAATTCTTAATATGTTTCTTATCTCTATTTTTCCATTTGGTTTTTGGCACTCTCATCCTGCAGCTTTTGTCTTGGCATTTTGTGTTCTGAAGACTTAATCCCACTATTGAGAAAGTCTTACAGGCAAGTACATAGAATTGACACCCAGTGATTAAGGAAATTTCAAAAGCAGAATAAATCACCCATCAGAGATCCATAATACCCACTAGGCAATTGGATTCACCTACTGATAGGAAACCTTATGATTTTGGTTGTCAAAAAACTTAAATATTTCACAACTAAAAACATAACTGTCTATGGAAAATGCCAAATGGTGCATTTAAATTTTATTGCGACATCTTGTATTTAGCTACACAAACTGACTACCAAATGAGCACTCATGATGTTATCCATACCTTTCAAAATAAACCTCAGTGTTTATTATGTGAATGGGAATTAAAAAGAAATTCTCAACAAAACCTCTTTTGTAGCAAAAACAGCATATTTTGCTTGCATTCTAGCTACCAAGTTGTTTAGCTTTTCATGTTGTTTTTTCAAAACAACCTCATTTCTTCTCATGGAATTCAGCTTGTAGTTCTATTCATGATAACCAGAATCCCAGTCCATTTGGCATTGACCCAGCTGATCCTTAGCCAGAATAATTTAGTTATTGTTTCCAAATAGTCCCTCTAATTTAGTTGCTATTTTCTTTCCCAGACTGGAGGCTCAATGGTTTATAGCACATTCTTGTAGTTTCTCCCCAACGCCAGAATCAGAGTCCACTCCCTTAGTTTGTAGAGCAAGAAAGTATATCATTCATCAATAAATAGCTACTGACTTACCATCATGAGCAAGGCAGTGGGCTAGGCACTGTTGGGAATACAAATGGAATCCCTGTTCACTGACTCATGAGCATTAGTTCCAAATTTTTTATAAAAGATTTTTTCCAGACTATCCCCAACTAGAGCATTGCAGGAGCTTTGGTCCATTTGAAATTTCTCTGGGGTAGCCTGGGCCGCCCTAGCAAGAGGCTCATGCATGCCACTTATGGGTGCTTCCCTACTACCAAGTCCCTCTTCCTGTTCCACAGGCATCTCCATGCCTCTGTTCTACAGTTCTGGCTGCCAAGTGATGCCTGCCACCCCTGTGGCAATCTGATGCTCTCTTCCTCCACCCCTAGGTGTTGGTTATCTCCATCCATTCCCAGGATGGTATGTCCATCTGTGCTTCAGCAGCTCTAACAGTCCCCTTCACTAGACCTGAACAGCCCAGACTATAAAACAGGGCTGCTTGGATATCTCCAGGTCTCATAGATGTTCTAATTTCAATTGTATTTTTTTTATTATGATACTGGATCACAGAAACTGGACAGAAGGACAATCTTTGGGACTAATATGAAAAATACTCCAGCCTCCACTGTCCTCCTCAACTCTTTCCTCTTTCTTTTAGAATGAGTTCTTACCCATAAGGTTTCTCTGTCCCTCAGACCCCCAACTCTCCAGATACATCTCAATCCTGGGATGAAACAGCAGAGGCAGAGAGCCTGGAATTGCAACAATAAAGTCTTAGCAATTCTCGTAAAATGCTCCATGTCCTAGCATCAAATGGTCTTTTAACTAGGAGCACTGATATTTCCTTTCTAGGCTGCATAAGTTGTAAGGCTCCAACTTACCAAGTAGCAATTGGTTTTGCAGCCCATACCAAAGTGGAGCACAGGTTGAAGTAATGGGAGAAATCCCCACTGGAAGGAATTAGAAACAAGTTGGTAAATGGAATGATCACATTGCTTTAAACAATGAACTTGACTAATCTGTGTGTAGGAAGAGCAGAAATGGACAACATTCAAAAGACAATGTATTTGAAAATTTCATCTTAACACTCCCCAAAATGAGGGTAAATTACTCCAAAAATTGATGTTATTTCACAACTGTCCCTAAGGGAAGCTGGTTTCCCATAAAAGAACTCTAGTTCCCTCCTCTACCTTCTTCAAAGACTTCTGGATGCAGGTCCGGATCGAGGAGAAATCCAATCCCCGTTCCCGATACCCCACTGAAGCAGGCACAGAATCAGGCTTCAACCCTAGAGGTGTCTGTGTTTAAGTATTAAAATGAATATTATAACAATCTTACATTTCTAAAATAAACTTCACGTGGTTATTATGCATTATCCTTTCAGATGTTATTGGATTCAACTTGTTAATTTTTATTTCTTATAATGTTCTTATTGGATTTTGATATTAGAGTGATGCTGACATCATAAGCTGAGTTACGAAGGGTTTATTCCTACTCTATCTTTTGGAAAAGTTTTGTGTAACATCGGTATTTCTCAAATGTTTCAATGAACTAACCAAAAAATCCAGCTGACTGCACAACTTTTCTTTGTGGAAAAGTTTTTTTTTTAAAGATTTTATTTATTTATTTGAGAGAGAGAGAGAGCGCATGAGAGGGGGGAGGGTCAGAGGGAGAAGCAGACTCCCCGCCGAGCAGAGAGCCCGATGTGGGACTCGATCCTGGGACTCCAGGATCATGACCTGAACCGAAGGCAGTCGCTTAACCGACTGAGCCACCCAGGCGCCCGGTGGAAAAGTTTTTGATTATAAGTTTTTAAGAAATAGAGTTAAGTATGGCAAATTTTGTCTTTCTAGGAATTTGTTCACTATATCTAAACTTATTGGTATAAAATTGCTCATAATATCATTTTATTACATTTAAAATTAATATTTTATTAGAACCAATGCCTTATTTTTTCAATTCATGTGTTTGTTTTCAGAGAACTAACCCCACATGTTATTATAAGAAATTATACAGAGAGCCCCTGTATACACTACCCAATTTCCCCCAATGGTAGGATCTTGGAAAAGTATTATATAATATCACAACCAGGATACTGATACTGATAGAGTCAAGACACAGAGCATTTCCATCACCTCAAGGATCCCTCATGTTGTTCTTTTATAGACACACCTACCTACCTCTCCCCCAAGCACTCTCCCTCCATCAAGCACTAAACTATTCTCCATTTCAATAGTTTTGTCATTTCAAGAATGGTAGGTAAATGGAATCACGCCTATGTAATCTTTTGGGATTGATTTTTTCCACCCTATTTTTATTTTTAAAATTTATGTAGGGTTCTTCTTTCTATCTTCTATTTCTCTGCTTACACTTCTGATTTCTTTGCTGATACTTTTTTTTTTTTTTTTTTTTTTTTTTCGAGCATGTTTATAATTGCTCACAGGAACATTTTTATGATGGCTGCTTTAGTCTTTGCCAGATAATGCTTGTTGGTATATACAGATTGTATTTTTCATTCAATTTGAGATTTTCCTAGTTCTTGGTATGCCAAGGAGCTTTTTATTAAAATCCAGACATTTTAGTTCTTATGTTATGAGATTCTGAATCTTATTTAAACTTTCCTCTGGTATTTCTCTGACAGAGGATAGGGCAGTGGACCCCACCTAATTACTGCCAGGGATGGGGGTAGAAGTTCGGGTTCGCTACTCAGCCTCTCTTGACACTCAACATGTGTGTGTGTTGGGGGGGAGGTTCTTGTTACTGTTGAGTGGGGTGGGAGTTCCTGCTCGCCACTCGGCTTCTATGACCCCTTCCATCTTGAGTGCCTTGTCACTGCTCCTCACGAGGCTGACATACCAAGAGGTGGGTGGGGGGGCGGTTAGCCTGGATACAATCATTTCTCCACTAGGTCTCCTCTGTCACCACCCCAGTGGGACGTAGAATGGGCACTTTATGACTGCCTCTTAGAGATGTAAGTTCCTTCTCCTCATGCGTACTCCAGTGACATGGCAGTGAGGGGAGGCTTCATTACTTCCCAGCAAGGATGAAAGTCCCAGCTCCCTACCCAGCCTCTGATGCCACCTCAATGGGGAGTTGGGGCACCTTGTTGTAGCCGGCAAGCGTGGGAAGTACGGGTTCACCCCTCAGCTGTGACTGCACGTGTGTGTGTTTAGATGAGATAGGACAGTTATTTTCTAAAAGACTTGTGTCTTTTAGGCTACCCTTTACCTGGACCTTGGACTAAGGAGAACAGGCTTCATTAGGGCTTTATTTGAGTTTATATCCATTGGCATCTCCAGCTTCTCCAGCACCCAGTCTGGGGACTAACAGGCAAAAAGAAAGTCAGCAAATTCATCCACATGTCATTCTTCAGGTCCTGAGGTCTGTAACCAATCTGCCTTCTTCTTTCAGAATCTTCTGATTTTTATTTTTTATGTAATTTTCAGGGTTTTTTGTTCTACTTAGTGGGAGAAATAGGGAAATGTACAACTACTGCATCTTCCTGGAAGGGGAAGTCTTACTCTCTCAATTTTTATTGGGTCCATAGAGACATCTGTTCTTTCATTCTTAATAGAGGTCATTTTCTTGCTAGGAATTAATTTACTCATTTTTCAAAAACATACTTTTGGTTTTGTTAATTTTCTCTATTGCTTGTTTTCTATTTCATCAATTTCTGCTCTTTATTATTGCCTTCCTCTACTAACTTGGGGTTTCATTTGCCCTTCTTTTTTCTAGGTTCTTAAGGTTAAAGCTTAAATAATTGATTTTAAACTTTTTTCCCTATAATATAAGCATGTAGCATAAACATTGCTTTATGTATATGTTACAAATTTTGATATGTTATACTTTTGTTATTCGGTATAAAATATTTCCTAATTTTTTGTAGTTTTTTTTCTTTAAGGTATTTTAGAAGAGTGTTGCTTTGCTGGCAAATAGTTCACTCTTTCCTTCCGTTCACTCAGAGAGAACACTTTCATCCCTCACCTGCGCTCTTGAAAGTGTGACTCGGGCATAATTTTCAGAGTTCTTAGAAATTTCCTTTTAGGGTGCTTGGGTGGCTCAGTTGGTTAAGCGACTGCCTTCGGCTCAGGTCATGATCCTGGAGTCCCCGGATCGAGTCCCGCATCGGGCTCCCCGCTCAGCGGGGAGTCTGCTTCTCCCTCTGACCCTCCCCCCTCTCATGCTCTCTCTCTCTCTCTCTCATTCTCTCTCTCAAATAAATAAAAAATAAATCTTTAAAAAAAAAAGAAATTTCCTTTTAGGAATGAAGTGGTGTTGAAGTCTGGCTTTGGCAAACCTCTCCTGCCCCATTCTCCATCATTCCCACCACTTTCCCACTCACACTGCATTGTCTGGTTACTGACCTAGTTTCCTGGCAGACTTGCTCTGTGGTTCTATTCCTAATCAAAGGAGAGGTGTTCTAAATACCCAAAGCATATTGTTTTAAAGGGACCATGCAACCTATATTCATGACTTAGACCTGTGTATTTTGTCTGAGTCATCAAATTTACTGGCATAACGTTGTCCTTCACATTTCTTCACTGTATCCTTTAACTAGATTCTCTTGCTTCCTCAATAACCTACAGCTTTCTAGACTCTTAGGAATCAATTTCTTTACTACTATATGGCTCCTTCTTTAAATCTACAAAAGAACAAGGTCTAAAAACATAGGTCATAGTAATAAATCTGGCACATAACAATAAAAATCCCTTTATGAGAGTACACTAACTAGGGCATACATGACCATAATAAAATATAGAGGAAAATAAATTTGATTTTATTAAACACAAGCTCAAAACAATTTGCTCTAAACACATAGTTATTCATTAAACTTAATTTAGTAATCTAGATCTGGCAGCCTGCTTTCTCTGAATTGTGATATTTCTTGAGAGCTCACCACTGCATGAAATATCTTCTTTACTAATATCTGATTGATGGATATTATCTGATTAAAGATTAGGGAATAATATTGTAGAATAATAATAATAGTTTGTATATTCTTTTTTGTTTTGATATTCACAAAAATTTTCTGGGTACTGATTTAAGAGATATTAGTCTTCTAATTTATAGATAAGGAAATGGGTTCAAAGAGAAGTGACTTTCAGGAAAGCACTTCCAGTAATGGCTAAATGAAGACTAAAACTAAAGTTTTATAGTTTTTTGTTTTATATTTAGATCTATGATTTACTGGGGCACCTGGGTGGCTCCGTCGGTTAAGTTCAGCTTGATCTCAGCTCAGCTCTTGATCTCAGGGTTGTGGGTTCAAGCCCTGCCTTGGGCTTCATGCTGGGTGTGCAGTCTACTTAAAAAAAAAAGATAAAAATAGATGTATGATTCGTTATGCGTTAGTTTGTGTATAAATGTGAACTAAGTTATATATCCTGGAAGAGATTGTGAAAAATTGATGTATTTTTTTTCATAAATGAATCGACCAATCAAACCATCTAGGTCAGAAGATTTCTTTTTCAGAAAGTTTTTGACTATTAATTCAATTTCATAGTAGTAGGATTATTCAAGTGATTTTTATCTGGGTTGAGTTTTGGTAGTTTCTAAGAAATTGGTGTCCTTTCTCTAAGTTGTTGAATTTATTATTGTTAAAAGAAGATTCAGAGAGCTTTGCTTTTGATATGAATAATTTTTTGAACAAGAAATAAATCATTTAGGGGCACCTGGGTGGCTCAGACGATTAAGCGTCTGCTTTCAGCTCAAGTCATGATCCCAGGACTCTGGGATCGAGCCCTACATCAGGCTCCTTGCTCAGTGGGGATTCTGCTGCTCCCCCTGCCTGTGCTTTCTCTCTCTCTCCCTGTCAAATAAATAAAATCTTTAAAAAAAAAAAAAAGAAAGAAAGATTCTGTGAACAGAGATACTTCAAACCCAAAACTGACATGAAGCTTAGAGGCATGATTACACAGGGTGGCTTATAAAGTGAAATATGAGGAAGGTGTTTAACCTTTACAGTGATTGGTTATTGCAATAGGGGTTTCCAGGCAGCAGGGGATTGCTTAATAGTGATTATCTTATATCATTTTAGGATGACGACTTAAGTTTCTTTTATGATTATCAGAGACATTACAAGAAATAATAAGATAAATTGCTATTATGTTCATGAAATAGCTAGATTCAATTTTGTTTACATGGCTTAAGTGGTTTTGTCTGCTTGGGGGATTTTCAAGCCTGGTTTCCATTTTTATTTTATTTTAACAGTACATAGGGTTGTTGGTAACATATCTTTTTATCCTCTTATTAACCACAGTGTCTGTACGGACACATCCTCTTTCACTGTGGGTGTGGGAAATTTGTGTTTTCTCTTTTTTTCCTTCATCAGTTTAGTGAGATGTTTATCAATCTGGTTGATCTTTTGAAGGAAACAATTTTTACTTCATTGATTTTCTTTATTGATTTCCTGCCATATCTATTGAATGGAGAGTGTTTATAGAGATAACATCTACTCTTATTTAATGCAATATTAATATATTTGGATTTATATCTATCATTTAATTATTTGGATTTATGTCTAGTATTTTATTATTTGAAAATCACAAATCTACAAATGACATTAACTAGTATATTAAAAAACTCTCAAAATTAAAAAAAGAAATTAAACAAACCATTTGAACAGTCAGCAAAGACATGAATGATACTTTATTAAAGAGGTTATTAAAATGGCAGTGGGCACATGAAAATATGTTATAAACATCATTAACCATTAGGGAAATATAAGTTAAAACACAATGAAATAACATTACACATCTGTTGGAATGACTAAAAGAAGAAATATCAAGCTCTGGTGAGCTAGCCTTGCATATGAGTGGGCAAAGGAGGACTATTCCAGAAACTGTGCTGACATAAATGTTGCAGAAGGAAAAGAAACTAAAATGACCTCTCTCTCTCTCTCTCTCTCTCTCTCACACACACACATAATTGCAGGTATATTAAAGATCTAATGTAAAAAGAAAAAAATGAAACTTTCAAAGCAAATACATGAGAATGTGTTTACAATTATAGGATGTAAATGTCTTTCTAAACAAAACACAATCAGCATAAATTGTAACAAAAAGGTAAAAGTAATTGTATCAAAACTTAAATTTTCTGTATTATACCAGACCCTCTACATGGAGAAAAAATGCAAGTCATAAAAAAAGATATTTTTAATGCATGTATACAACAAAGGATTTGTAAACAAAACACATAAGTAACTCTTAAAAATCAACCAACAAAGGACAATCCGATAGACAAGTGCAATATGTCTATTTATGTTAGATAACATAAATATGACCAGGTATATTGAAGGAAAAGGGCAGTAAATGGCTAAAAAACAATGAAAAGATACTTGCTGGGAAACTGGGATACATAAAAAAAGTCAACAAGATGTGCCATTGCATAGCCATTGGATTGAGAAAAACACCTTGATACTTATTGTCAGGGAAGAATATGTAGGACAACCGTTGAAACTACTTGGTAGAGATTTGACAAAATACATGTACCTTAGGACTCAGAAACTCCATGTGTATCTATATTCTCAGAAAAACTCTGACTCGTGTACATAAAGAAAATACAAATTTCAAGACAGTGATGTTTGTATTAAAAGAAAAAGGAAGGGGCGCCTGGGTGGCTCAGTCGTTAAGCTTCTGCCTTTGGCTCCGGTCGTGGTCCCAGGGTCCTGGGATCGAGCCCCGCATCGGGCTCCGTGCTCTGCGGACGGCCTGCTTCTCCCTCTCCCTCTGCCTGCCTGCTGCTCCCCCGCTTGTGCTCTCTCTCCCTCACTATCTCCCTCTCTCTGTGTCAAATAAAAAAATAAAATAAATAAAAAAAGAAAAAAGAAAAGAAAAAGGAAGATCTTATGAACAACATAAGAATGAGTAAAAATTGTGAGTTAAGTATTTAATGGTTTACTATATAGCAGTGAAAATGAATGAATGAGTGAATAAATGAATGAATGAACTTCAAAAATATAATGTTGAGTGAAAATCATGAGTTGCAGAGGAATACATTCAGCATGGCACTACTTCTATAAAGTGTAAAAACATGTGAAACATGAATCACGTACGTGTATATATTCTAATTAGTAAAAGTGTGAGGAAATGGTTGGGAATGATAAACCTCAAAATGAGGGTAGCAATTATCATTGAGAAACAGGAAAATTCAATCAAGTAGAGGTATATGAGGACTTCAATTCTTTTTTTAAAATTTTTTATTGTTATGTTAATCACCATACATTACATCATTAGTTTTTGATGTAGTGTTCCATGATTCATTGTTTGTGCCTAACACCCAGTGCTCCATGCAGAACGTGAGGGCTTCAATTCTAATGTCAGATTTGTATTCTTATGCTAGGTGGTGGCCACACGGTTTTATGTCTGTTTGTATGCCTGAACTATCACACAATGTATTTCAGAAAAAAATGAAAATAATTTACATATTAACAGATTAAAAAGATAAAGTATCATACAGTGATCTCAGAGGCAAGAAAAGTTCCTGGTATAAACGCAAACTTCATTCATTACCAAAACTCTCAGTAAAAAGGAGCGGAAGGCGACTTCCATATGATAAAAGAATACAAAAAACTTAGCAAACATCACACAACTTGGTAACATATTTAAAGTGTCCACTTTAAGTTCCCATCGAGGCAAAATTGCTTACTTCTCTTCAACGATATACGGTGGGTCCAGCTGCCGCAATCAGACAAGGACAAGACATAAAAAGAATGATCGGCATGCTGTGATGAGTGCTAGGTGTTACACTTAACAAATGAATCGTTGAACAGCGTACAGGGTACAGTGGCTAACTGAACATAATAATAATAATAAAAAGTATGATCGGAAAGAGGGAATCCAGTTGCCTCCTGCATTCTCGGTTCTCCTTTTGCCTCTTCCAGGTGTATGTCTCAGCCTGCATGCCTCTCGTTTTTAGTGCTGTGCTGGAGGCTCCTCTCCGCACCAGCCCCACTGCCTCATGGGACACAGCCCCCCACTTCCTTGGTGATTTACACCCTAAATTGGTTACTGTCATTCTCAGAGAAAAAGAAGTAGCAAAACAAACAGAATACAGAAAACAAAACTTTTATCATCTCTTGAACTAAAATGCCCATCCCCCCTTCTCAAATGCTGACGATTGAGGTGTGTAGCTCCAGCACACCCACCTCCTGCACACAGCCTTCTAATTTCAGATGTTCTGTCTTTGCGGAAGAACTGTCTCCAAATGGCTTTCCTGTGTGTCTGGGTTCGGGCAATGTTGTGCTACATGTGATGTGTGTGGATCATGCTGCGCACCATCTCCCACTGCTTACTCTTCTCATGATGTAAGGCTTGCTTTATCAGTTATTACTTAAATCTGCTTTAAACACAATAAACCAACGGCGTCTTCACATTCCTTTGGGGAAGTCAATCTTTCTTATTCATTAAGAGAAGGAACAGAAGAAAGATTTTCCCAAGTTAAAAATCTTATTAAACCAACTTGTTCAGTGTAAACAAAGGGAAAAAAAGATAATTCAAGGAACTGTGCATTATGGTAATAAAGTCTTCTACTTACAAAGTTTATTACAGGTGCCAAGTATTTTTACATCTATTAACTTGGCATTTTCAAACTCATTTTACCCCAGAATATTAAGTAAAGTTATAATAGAAAAATATGAGATATAAAGTATGCTTAGATTAACATAAGTAGCAAGAAGAAGATCTCATAGATTAAATCATTCCAAAAAATAATTAAAATATAATTTTTTATTATTGTTATGTTAATCACCATACACTACATCATTAGTTTTTGATGTAGTGTTCCACGATTCATTGTTTGCGTATAACACCCAGTGCTCCATTCAGTACGTGCCCTCTTTAATACCCATCACCAGGCTAACCCATCCCCCCACCCCCTCCCCTCTAGAACCCTCAGTTTCTTTCTCAGAGTCCATAGTCTCTCATGGTTCAACTCCTCCTCCGATTCCCATCCCCCCTTCATTCTTCCCCTCCTGCTATCTTCTTCTCTTTTTTTAAACATATAATGTATCATTTGTTTCAGAGGCACAGATCTGTGATTCATCAGTCTTACACAATTCACAGCGCTCACCATAGCGCATACCCTCCCCAATGTCCATCACCCAGCCACCCCATCCCTCCCACCCCCCACCACTCCAGCAACCCTCAGTTTGTTTCCTGAGATTAAGAATTCCTCATATCGGGTATTATGCTGAGCAAAATAAGTCAATCAGAGGAAGACATGTATCATATGACCTCACTGATAAAATATAAATTTTTAAAAACTACACAGAACTCTCATGAACTGTAGTTTGGGAAACATAAGATTTTTAGACGAGTCATGTGAGACAGGTGTAGCAAGTTCCATGATGTCAAGATATTATTTTTCTCAGTTATTAATGCTTTCAAATTCCTATATAAAAGCATTGTGATAAAAATAATGGGGAATACAATATATAATACTGAATTCATCTAATTCTCTTGTTTTAATGTTCCCTTCTAGACTTTACCCATACATATTTGTTTTTATATGCATGGCATATTATCAATTCTTATTTTTTTATTCACAATATTATGCCAACGTGTGTTTCTAATTGTTTTATTCATAATTCTCATTTTCATGGTTATATAGTTTCACAAGATATCAATAAGCCAAAATTTACTATTCACTTTTCAGTTCTTGGGCATTTAGATTATGTTTAGAGAATATGCATGTGCATACAATGTTTCCTTTCAATTTAAAAATAATACCAGACAGCAAGCAACATGAGGACAAATCTAGTGTGTAACTGTAGGCTGCCATTGATTTCCAGCCAGCCCCTGGACCAGTGTATTGGAGGTACTTAGTACTTTTTTTTTTTAATTTTCTGAATGAATAAATTGCCTTTTGAACTATATTGCAAAATTGTTTTTCAAAATTACCACCTTAACATTTACTAAAGTAGCAATATATGAATATACTGGTTTCATCACATTCTTACTAAAACTGGGTATTTCATTGGTTTAAAAATACTTCAATATTTTGAATTTTTTCTACATAATATGTAGTAATTTACATTTCTCTGGTAATGAATTTGAATATATTTTCATGTTTGTTATTTAATAATATTTGCTTTTTCTAATTGTTGGTTCAGATTTAGAAAATGAGGTTCAGGGAAACTGGATGATAAGCAAGAAATATGCCCTGGGATAGAAATTAGGCAAGTATCAAAACTTTCTTATCAAAACTTTCTGATACATTAAAATAATAGTCTCTACCATAACACGCCAAATGCAGTTCTTTTGAAGCTGCAATTTTGATTTATTTAGCTTACAGGGTATTATATAGGCATAACCCATTTTATTATGCTTCACTGTATTGAGGTTTTTTTTTACTTTTTTTTTACAAGTTGAAGTTTTGTGGCAACCCTGTTACCAAGTAAGTCTATTGAAGCCATTTTTCCAAGATCTTTTGCTCACTTTGTGTCTCTGTGTCACATTTTGGTGATTCTCGCAATTTTTCGAAGTCATTTGTTATTATTATATTTGTTATGGTAATCAGTGATCAATGATCATTGATGTTACTATTGTTGTGGGGCACCATGAACGGCGCCCACATAGAGCAGCGAACTTGATCGATAGAAATTGTGTGTGTCTGACTGCTTCATCAACTGGTTATTCCCCAATCTCTCTCCTCAGGCCCCCCTATTCCCTGAGACACAACAACATTGAAATTAAGTCAATTAATAGCCCTACCATAGCCGCCAAATGTTCAAGTGAAACGAAGAGTCACACATCTCACTTTAAATCAAAAACTAGAAGTGATTAAGTTTAGTGAGGAAGGCATGTCAAAAGCCAAGATAGGCTGAAAGCTACCTCTTGCTCCAAACAGTTAGCCAAGTTGTGAATGCAAAGGGAAATTTCCTTCGTTTTTTTTTTTTAAGATTTTATTTATTTATTTGAGAGAGAGAATGAGAGAGAGAGAGAGAGAGCACAAGCAGGGGAAGCAGCAGGCAGAGGGAGAGGGAGAAGCAGGCTTCCTGCTGGGCAGGGAGCCCGATGCAGGGCCTGATCACCACCCGAACCAAAGATAGATGCTTAACGAACTGAGCCACTCAGGCATCCCCACAAAGGAAAAATTCTTGAAGGAAATTGAAAGTGTTAGTCCAGTGAACACACTGGTGATAAGAAAGTGATAGGAGAAAGTTGAGGAGTCTGGATAGAAGATCAAACCAGCCACAACATTCCCTTCAGCCAAAGCCTAATCCAGGGCAAGGCCCTAAGTCTCTTCAATTCTACAAAGGCTGAGAGAGGTAAGGAAGCTGTGGAAGAAATGTCTGAAGCCAGCAGAGGTTGGTTCATGAGGCTTAAGGGAAGAAGCCGTCTCCATAAGAGAAAAGTGCAAGGTGAAGCAGCAGGTGCTGATGTAGAAACTGCAGCAAGTTCTCCAGAAGATCCGGCTCGGATCATTCATGAAGCTGGCTACGCTAGACAGCAGATTTTCAGTGTAGATTAAACAGGTGTCTGCTGGAAGAAGATGCCATCTGGCACTTTCACAGCTAGAGAGAAGTCCCTGCCTGGCTTTCAAAAGACAGGCTGGCTCTCTAGTTAGGGGCTAAGGCAGCTGGGGACTTGCAGTCGAAGCCAATGTTCACTTACCATTTGGAAAATCCTAGGGCCCTTCAGAATGATGCTAACTCTACTCTGTCTATGCTTTATACATGGAACTACAAAGTCTGGATGACAGCACAGCTGTTAATAAAACGAATCACTGAGTATTTTAGGCCCACCATTGAGACCTACTGCTCAGAAAAAGAAAATGAGAAAAAAACTTTCCTTTCAAAATATTACTGCTCACTGACAATGCAACTGGTCACCCAAGAGCTCCGATGGAGATGTTCAATGAAACCGATGTTGTTTTCCTGCCTGCTAACACAACAGCCATTCTGCAGCTCATGGATCAAGGTGTCATTTCAACTTCCAAGTCTTATTATTTAAGAAATACATTTCATAAGGCTAGAGCTTCCATAGACAGGGATTCCTCTAATGGATCTGGGAAAAATACATCAAAAATCTTCCAGAGAGGATTCACCATTCTAGATGCCATTAAGAACATTTGTGGTTTTTGGGGAAAGGTCAAAATATCCACATGATCAGGAGTTTGGAAGAAGCTGATTCCACCCCTCATGGGTGACTGTGAGCGTTCAGGACTGCAGCGGAGGAAGTGACCGCAGACGTGGTGGGCACAGCAGGAGAACTAGAATTAGCAATGGAGCCTGAAGATGGGACTGAACCGCTGCGATCTCATGATCGAATTTGAACACACGAGGACCTGCTGCTTATGGATGAGCAAAGAAAGGGGTTTCTTGAGATGGAATCTACTCCTGGTGAAGATACTGTGAAGATTCTTGAAATGATAACTAAGGATTTAGAATAAGACCTACACTTAGATGATAAAGCAGCGGCAGGGTTTGAGAGGACTGACTCCAATTTTGAAGGAACTTCTACTGTGGCTACAATGTTGTCAAACAGCATCACATGCTACAGAGAATTTGTTTATGAAAGCATGAGTCGAACAATGTGACCAACTTTATTGTTGTCTTATTTTTAAAAATTGTCACAGCCACCCCAACCTTCAGCAACCATCAGCACTGAGGTAAAACCCTCCACCAGCAAAAAGATTATAACTCACTGAAAGCTCATATTAGGCCAGCCTTTCTTTCTTTCTTTTTTTTTTTTTTAAGATTTATTTATTTATTTGACAGAGAGAGAGAGACAGCGAGAGAGAGAGCACAAGCAGGGGGAGTGGGAGAGGGAGAAGCAGGCTCCCCGCTGAGCAGGGAGCCCGATGCGGGGCTCGATCCCAGGACCCTGGGACCATGACCTGAGCCGAAGGCAGACGCTTAACAACTGAGCCACCCAGGCGCCCCATGGGCCAGCCTTTTTTTAGCCATAAAGTATTTTTTACTTAAGTATGCACATTTTTAGACATATTGTTATCGCACACTTAATAGACTATGGTATAGCATAAACATGACTTCAGTATGCACTGGGAAACCAAAGAATTTATTTCATACTTTATTGAGGTGATTTGGAGCCAAACTCACAGTGTATCTGATGTACACCTGAATATTGATGTGATTATCTCTAGGTATAATACCCGTGCCTTGGCATCTGCAGAGATTATGAATACAGTATTCCCAGCCCCAGAATTTTTTGTAGATTTAATTTAGTTGAACTTCCAGTGATTTTGCTAACATTAGTAATAACTTGGAATCACTGGCTATTTGAATTTAATAAGTTATTTTCTGAATTTTTAAAAATATTTTAAAATTACTTAAAATGTTTTGGGGATTAACAGGACTTTATTTACAAGTTCAAGTTCCTTCAACTACTTGTATATGTTGAGTCAATTGTATTTTGCACGTCCCCTTGATTGTTATTATATGATGAGTCACAGAATAATTTCTGAATATTAAATGTAACTTCACAGAAAATAAAACGTTGGCATCTGGTGAGGAAGATAACAGTCTTAACTTACCTTTCAGAGAGGTTTTAAGGAATTCAGCGTGGTACCTTCTATGAGGAGATTAAAAGAAGTCTAGGTTTGAAAATAAATAAATAAATAATACTCCACCAAGCCAATCAGTTTTTTTTTTTTTTAAATCACCATTGAGATATTAGGGGGAACTATATACTTTCATTAACTAACTGGGTGTTCACTTTCAAGGACTCAATTTCTGGTACTTTTTGACAAAATTTCATTTATATGAGCCATCTGTAAACCAGGTGTGCTGGAGCTAGGTGGATCTGGTCAGGTTTTAGCTAAAGGAGAGGCTGAGATTGCCACCTGAGAGGAGCGGGTCTCTGAGGCACCTTCCTTGGGATAGCCAGTGCCCCACGACCCACGTGTGACACACCCTGCAGGGGCAGCAAGAAGGGGCTAAGCCTTCAGTCACCAAAACTCTCCTTCCCACTTCCCAGCACAACTGCCATAAATCAGTAGCCAAGGAATTATGAACTAGTATCTATAACATTAATATTTGAGAGCATGATCATGGGTTTTGAGGGGCTCATAATGTGTACAAATAGACACAGGTACACATATACATATGTACATATATATGCAGGTAGGTATATATATACACACTTTTTTTTAAGATTGTATTTATTTATTTGACAGAGAGAGAGACACAGCGAGAGAGGGAACACAAGCAGGGGGAGTGGGAGAGGGAGAAGCAGGCTTCCCGCGGAGCAGGGAGCCCGATGCGGGGCTCGATCCCAGGACCCTGGGACCATGACCTGAGCCAAAGGCAGACGCTTAACGACTGAGCCACCCAGGCGCCTTTGTACACTTGTTTTTATGTGGCAACATACATACTTCCTGTAATTTCTTTCCCTGAGATTTATTGCTTCTCCTAGACCTCTGTAACAGTACCACACTTGTCAAGTGGGAAGTTGCAGAAAGGAAGCCTATTCCCAGCAGGGAGCTACCACGGCATGAAACAAACTGCTGTTTTCTAAAGCTTTAAAAGCTCTTCAGGATGTTGTGTTTGTACTGGTCCCTTTTTGGCTTGGAATAATCCTCATATTTGTGCAGTTTGTACAAATTCATTGTAAAAAGATGTAATCACGTTGAAGGGTAATGAATTACACCTCAGTTTCTCTACAAGGCATGCTCCTAACTTTATTCCGTTGGACTAGGTCTTAGATGAACCCATCTGTGAGATTTGGTACTCTTGAGAGTTGGGCTTTTAAAGGGATTCTGAACAGTTAAAATGGATCGCCCTCTGGTGTTCACTCGAAGTATTGCCAGTTGGAAGATTTTTTAAAACTATGGTATTACTGAAGAGGAGGAAAAATAAGCTTATGCAGTTTTCTCCTTTGACTGAATCAATTTTAATAATAATTGGGGTATGTCTGGGGAAGTACCTGGTGAGGCATTCTTGTGAACCCACTGAAAGAACCTCTTTATTTTTATCTCACTCCTTAGGCTTGCAGATAAACGTAGGATCAGTTTCCTCTTGCTCTTTGGGAATTTCAGTCACTCTCAAATTCTTCTCCCAAATTTCTGGGAATCTTCAAAGTTGTCTCAAATGTACTTGAGAATTATTTTCTTATAGATGAGCTAAGCTTTCTCTGCAGAAATTGACATTTGGGAGGATGAGGCATTCATTTGTATGGGGATAAAAATCTGTGGGCACTTGGCAGGTTCAGTCCAGGGAGCATGTGGCCCTTGATCTCAGGATCGTGGGTTCGAGCCTCATGTTGGGTGTAGAGATTACTTAAATAAATAAAGCTTTAAAATATAGAGAAGGAAGCTGAAAAACTCTGGAACATTGGGCACTGTTCAGAAAATGTTGGTTGGAAAGAATGATTAAGTGGGTGAGGCAGGGAGCAAGGAAGCATCCTGAGGACAGTGGACACTTGTAACAGATGAGCACATACAAAATGTAGACAGCGAAATGCACTGGAAAAGGTGTATTAATGCCAAAGTAAACTCTGACTATGATTCAATCTGGTGGCCTAGAGAGAGGAGATGGTGATACTGCCATAACTTAGTGTGTCCCCTGTTCTTCCACAAGTGATAAAAGACCAGTGGAGTCTGGCCAGCAGCTTCCCCAGGCCTGCTCTTGGCGTTAGAGTGCAGTTGGAGTAGAGATCCTAGAGGTAATTATCAGACGCAGTATCCTGGGGGTTTAGCTAGCACTGAAGGAGATTGTCCAGGACAGGAATGGGTTATAAAATCCAAATACAGAAAAACAAAGGGGGTTGAGATTTAAACCAAAGTGGATCAGGGACTGAAAGAGAAGCTGAGAAATGCAGATATGGAAGGAATTTGTGGGGCCAGGGTTCCACATCTCCCATGTTTTATGTTTGTTTCTGTTTTGTCTTCTTAGAATTCTATGCCAGAGTCTTTGGGAACTGACGCATTGCAAACCAAAATCATATCACTAACTCAAGTTCAAAGCCTGAAGATCCCTAGAATTTTGGGTTGGATGATGGAGTAAAGTCCTTTGAAAATTAGTTTGCTTTTTTCCTCTCCCTCTTTGTATCTTCTTTGTTGATAAGCAGTACAACCTGAAATTGTTATTTTAATTAATTTGAGATGAAGTGAGGTCACAAAGCATTCTCATCACATTCTCTGAAACCACATCTTTTTGTATCTCTGCTGTAGCACTTGGCTGTTGGAGTTGTGTTCATTGTTTTCATGTCTACATATCCCATTTTTATTAGAGCCCCTTAAAAGCAGAGACTATAACTTATTTCCCTTTGTATTCTTAGCATCTAGCGCAAGATGTGCTTGTCAAAAAGAAAGAAAGAAAGAAAGAAAGAAAAGTGATTTACATGTATTTTTCTGAAGAAATGAATGGATGAATGAATGAATGAATGAATGATAGAGGTACACTCTAATAAATGAAGTATAGATCAACTGAGACCAGGTCAGCCATTTATATTTGGGTAACCATCTAACAGGTTTTTAAGTTTGTTTCATATTGGGCTCTTAGAAGCTTGAACAAATGAAAATAAGAAATAAAAAATAAATAAGCATAATAGAATGTTCCATATTGTTTATTATACAAAATGGAATTCAAAAGAGGCCCCCTGGCATCTTATAAAATTTCAATCATACTATGAATCCATTTTCTCCATAAATCTCAAATGTGGCACATTTTGTGAGGGGGATCATATTTGGTGGTCAACACTGAGAATGTTGGCTGATTTCTGGTGGTTGGTTACCTATGTTAATAATGGGATGAATGAAATGGAAAATCAAAGACCCCACTTTATGTCCTCCTGGGAGACCCATTTTTCTCATCTTTATTAAAACAGTACTAATTGTCCTGAAATTTGTAGACCTCAGGACATCTTTCTGAGTGAGCATAAGTAATAATTATAATCTAGTCAAATTCAATTTTTAAAAAAGTGGTTGTTTTCTTCTTTATTTTTCTTTTTTACCTCCAGCAAAGTCAATTTAAACATTTTTAATTGTTTGGCCAAGAGATGGCCTCCCATCTTGGTAAACCTGTGGATCCCGCAGACTCTGTGCCTATAGTAATTTAAGAGTCAATGTCAGTTTGTCAAATGGGCAATATGTAACTTCCAGAGATTATAAACCATTTGCTCATTGGCAATTTATTAACATTTTAAGTTAGTTTCCTTCTTTAAAAAATTGTAACCCTGGGTTTCTGAGATCAATATTTTACCTGAGATTAAAAGAGATAAAAGAGATTCCCATCCATTCAGCTCTTCCATAGTGATGGTTTTTATCATCCATGATCTTCTTTAGGGAGAAGGTCAGGAACCGCCTTTTGTCGCTGTTTTGCAATGTTTGACTCTGTGGCTGGACATTGACTGTGGGTAAGGTGTAGGAGGGAAATATACATTCTTGGGAAGTGACTACTTGGCCATGGGTCCTGCAACCTGATATTACTGCAGAAGTCACCAACAGGTGGAAAAGGCATCCGGAAACCGTAGATAAGACTTTAAAAAAACATAAAATTAAATGTTTTTCTGCATTAAATGTTTTCCTTAAAAAATCATTTGCTTTATTGTTCTCTAATTCAATAGTTGCCAGGATTTGAGTAATCACTCACTTAATTTTTTTTACATATCAATGAAAAATTGCAAACATTCACTAAAGTAGAGTGAATAGTACAAGGTAACCTCTATATAACCTCACTCAGATTCGACAATTATCAGTATTTTGTTACTTTTGATTGACTATTCCTTTTTCTTTCCTTTTTTTCTTCGCTAAAATATTTTAAAGCAAATCCTACATTTCACCAATAGATATGTGTGTATCTCAAAAAGAACCTTTTTTAAAAAAGCTAATTGAATTTAAATTAAAAAAATATTTTAACCAAAATGCCATTATCACACCCATCAAAATTAAAAATATTTCTTGGTATCAAATGATATTCAATTCATAATTAATTTCCCAGATTGTAACAAAGCATGTTTTTACTGCTTGTTTGTTGAGGATGTAACATTCAATGTTTAAAATGTAATTGAATCCCCACATGATACCCATTATTAAGAACATAATGACAAATCACCTACATGCACTTGGAAACACTTTTGAACGCGGATATAGTTTTTAGTCTCTATATTGTCTACATATACTTGGAAAATGATAGTGAATATGTGTGAGATATTTTTATTGCTACAGACAATGCTTGATGACCACACATATTTATAGCATTTGTAATAATTTGTAACTCCTCCTCAGGCTGTGAGTCCTTGATCTAGACTACATTTATTAAGTGGTGAAAGATCATTTTAACTTAGACCAAGATTTTTATTTTGTTTTTGTATTTATTATGTTTTTTATTTTATTTTATTTTATTTTGTTGTTATTATCAAAGAATTATAACCTGACTTCCATTGTAGGAATTTTCCTTGTAACCCTGGATTATTATTCTAATGGTTTCCTAGGCTTTTATCCCAGAGAGTACTTAATAAATGAGGTAATTTTAGATCATTTTGATATGCTAAAATCTGAGCTTCCTTGTTTGATTCCTTACTTGATTCTGCTGTACTCCATTTTTACAATATTTATCATTTATTCATATATTTCCCAAATATGAATTCTGTACCATTAAAGTTATTTTTAATTAAGATGACACCTTACGAATTAAATTCTAAAAATGATAATGTCAGAGAAGTGAAACATATTCATTGTAAAAGATCATAGAACTATATAAAAATGAAAGGAAAAAAATAATCTATGACCTAGAGAGAACCTCTGGTAATATTTTGATGTATAGTCTTCTAATTTTCCCTATGAAAATTTGGCTCATTCTGCATGTATAATTTAGTATTCTACACTTCCACATTGTGTTGTGAACATTTTCCTTTTTCATTATGCTTATAAATGTGATTTTTACAAGGTTCCATAATATATCACTATATGGATGTACCATAACTCCCTTAAACATTGTGTGTTTGCTGAGCCTAGACTGATAGATGGTTATACACATACATAAAACATTGTTCTATATTTCTTCTGATTATTTCTATTTAAAGTAATTTAAAACTTAGTAATTATTAATTAGCGATAGACCCTTTAAACCGATCGTTCCGTGAAATACCGGCGCCAATGTCCTTGTTTGCTATGACCCCACAGCACTAGGATCTGCCCCATGCTTCTCCGGCTCCCCAGCACTCGGCACCTGCTGACTCCTTCTCAGCACCACCCCTTCTGCCCTGTTGCATTGCTTCCTGTCATATTACCCAAAGAAGCCCTGAGTTTCTCTCACTCAGTCACAAAAAGATTTCCAAATCTTAGTCTCTAACAGAAATGCAGGCCCACCATTGGTATATCTCAAACACAGAAAAGCTCTGAGCAGAACACAATGGGCCTTCAATGACCACAATCTACCCTTAAAGAATAGTTAGGGTTATGGAGGCAAATTTTCTTCCATTAAGGAACTAATCTTTTGCTTTGAAAATTTTCCAGGAGGGGCGCCTGGGTGGCTCAGTTGGTTCAGCGACTGCCTTCGGCTCAGGTCATGATCCTGGAGTCCCGGGATCGAGTCCCGCATCGGGCTCCCTGCTCAGCGGGGAATCTGCTTCTCCCTCTGACCCTCTTCCCTCTTGCGCTGCTATCTCTCTCAATCTCTCTCTCTCCAATAAATAAAATCTAAAAAAAAAAAAAAAAAGAAAATTTTCCAGGAGTAGCTTGAGCAGTAGCTAAGGGGTAAGGCCAGGAAGTATGTGTCAGGTACTTAGCACAATACTTGGCACCTGGGAAATGTTTAATAAAAGTTAATTGTTGATGATAATGCTGATGGATACATCCTCTTTATGAATACATTTGTTTACACCTTGTGAAACTGACATTTTCATTGGCCAATGGTGCACAGAATGGTATTCTATATAAGGTGTTAATATATGCTTAACACATTTTGAAAAAGCTTCTGGGTTGAAGAAACTAAACTTGAAAAAATATGTTCACTGGGAAAGCGCTGTGGGTCATATCAACAATTCTACTACTACTAATACTACTACTAATTGTTGGTAGTGTTATATTTGTACTCCTTTTCTTCAACTGCAAATATTGAGTCTAGGATATATAAATCTTTCCCATTGTGGATAATTTGGAAAAAAAAAAACAGGAACTGAATGATTAACATTTTTTAAAGATCGGCTCAGGTCATGATCCCGGAGTCCCGGGATTAAGTCCCGCGTCGGGCTCCCTGCTCGGCGGGGAGTCTGCTTCTCACTCTGGCCCTCCCCCCTCTCATGTACTACTACTCCTACTCTTTCTCTCAAATAAAAAAAAAAATTTATAAAAAAAAAAACCAATGTATATTCTTTCTTGAGCATTCACATTTTTTTTGCATCTCTTTGAATCCAGTAGGATCTGAAGGCATGAATCTATGGATTCAACATAAAAAAAAACAAAAACAAACCCTAAAACACCATCTGTTTATATGGATGCTCCTTAGGATTCAATGATCTACATAAAAGCAAAATTAATTAAAACATGTGTCATTAAAACCTCAGAGGAGGGGTAGCCTAAGAATGTTCTAGCAAGTAAAATATGGTAATTGTGCCCTCAGACACTCTCCATTATAACAGTGCAATATATGTAAAATGTAATTTGATGCGAGAGACTTTTGGCTTTGTTTTAAAGACTATAAACAAATTTATAAGAGTTTGCTCAAGTTCACCTAAGATACAAAATATCACTCTTTCTCTCAAGTCTGAAGTTCTTAACTACAAATTGCTTTACCACAGACCATTTCAGCAGCTTCACTTTCCTGGCTGGACATGATGTAAGTTCGCTTTTGCCAAGTTAACAAGCCACCCTAAAAGTTAGTGACTTTAAACAACAACCAACCACTGACGTATCACACCGTTCTGCAAGTTGGCAGTGTGTGCTGGTATGAGCTGGGCAAGCTCTCTAGTCTGGGCCAGCTCTGGCTGGTGTGCCTGGAGCTTCTCCCCCCATGAATTCTCATTCTTCACCAGGCAGGCTTGGGTTTGTTCACATGGCATCGTCATTCCAAGAGTATCAAGCCAGCAGGTCCCAATGCATCAGTACTTTCCAAGTTTTTGCTTGTGTTACATTGACAACTGTCTCGTTGGTCAAAGCAAGTCACAGGATCAGTCCAAACAAAAGAGCTGGAGAAAAAATTTTGATTGGGGCAGCTTCAAAGTTACTATGGATCTAGGGTGGGGAAGAATTTGTGGCCATTTTAAAAAAATTTACCACAGAGATGAATCTACTGTAGACTTACAGACTGCCTAATTTATATGCTACATATCCCCATTTTATAAATGAAGACCTAATTTTCAAGAAAATAAAAAATAAAAGTGTCCAAGACCTCAAAGATGACAAATAATGGCATGAAAATTTGAACCCTTTTCTACCTGAGTTCGCTGGTCTTACCATTAGACCATGCTGATTCTCCAGGGGCTCTGGAGGACTAGAAGTTTGCATGAGGTAACAAGAATCCATAAGAAATAACAGTATACAATAGAGACAGAAGTTTGCCTTTATTATACAAGGGGTGTGTGTGTGTGTGTGTGTGTGTGTGTGTGTGTGTGACACTTTGCTTATCTAGCAGTTTCTCTCTAAGGCTTTGGAACATTTGCAACAGGTTTCTCTAGTCTCAGAGTAAATCCATATACAATTAATAAAGATCTCAAATTGGGGAATATGGTGTGGTAGAATGAAATGTAGTTAAAACTTAAAATGTTAGAGCGACTTGAATCTGTCCCAAAGTCAGATGAGATTCCATATTGGTTCACTTAGAACCACAGACATGGATAACTGCTGCAATAATCAGAGCAGAATTAGAACCAACAAACTTTGCATTTCCTATCCCTCAAAAAAATCGCGTGAGAGTGTGCAAACAACTGTATGAGAGAGCAGGAAATGGAGAAAGGCAAGAACGAGAGGAAAAGTGAAAAGGAAAATGAGAGGGAACAAGAACCAGGGGAAGCAAGAGATTCCTACACCTGCAGTGGAAGGCACGATTACTTAAACTATTAGAAAGTACGGTTGACCCTTGAACGATGGAAGCATTAGGGGCACCGACCTCCCACACAGTTGAAAATCCCTGTGTAACTTCTGACTCCCCCAAAACTTTACTAATAGCCTACTGTTGACTGGAAACCTTACTAATAACATAAACAGCCAATTAGCACCTGTTTTGTATGTTATATTATTATATACTATTTCCTTTTTTAAATATTTTATTTATTTATTTGAGAGAGAGAGCACATGTGTGCAAGTGTGAGCAGGGAGAGGTGGGGAGGAATAGAAGGGGAGAGACAGGGAGGGGAAAGAATCTCAAGCAGACTCCACATTGAGTGCAGAGCTGGACGCAGGGCTCCATCTCACAACCCTGAGATCATGACCTGAACCAAAAACAACAGTTGGATGCTTAACCAACTGAGCCATCCCGGTACCCCCCTATATACTGCATTCTTAAAGTAAGCTCGAGAAAAGAAAATGTCATTAAGAAAATCCTAAGAAAGAGCGCCACCTGGGTGGCTCAGTCGGTTAAGCGTCTGCCTTGGCTCAGGTCATGACCTCAGGGTCCTGGGATGGAGTCCTGCATCGGGCTCCCTGCACAGCGGGGAGTCTGCTTGTCCCTCTCCCTCACCTCTTCCTCTGCTTGTGCTCTCTCTAACAAATAAATAAAATCTTTAAAAAAAGGAAAATCCTAAGATAGAAAAAAATCTATCTAAAAAAATGTGCAGTACATATTTTTTTGCACATATATTTATTGAAAAAAAATCCTCAAATAAGTGGACCCACACAGTTCAAACCTGTGTTGTTCAAGGGTCAGCTGTGGTAATATTTTTGCTGATTTAGAAGAATGGCAATTATTTTTTTCTCAGACACAATGGGATTTCATTGAATGTACTCTGATTTAATAGTATGTTCTTGAGGTCATTTTAAAAAAATGTTTTATTTTGAGATCATTGTAGATTCACATGCAGTTATTAGGAATAATACAGAAATACCCAATTATTCTTTACTCAGTTTCCCCAATAGTAATATCTTGTCAGGTCATTTTGAAAGGAAAAAATAACAATCATTTCATTTAAAAAAATAATTAAAGCCCTGGAATTAAAGAATTTTCAACCTAATTAAAATCACTCAGTGTAATACATCACATTAACAGAATGAAGTACAAAACCACACAACATCTCAATTAATGCAGAAAAAGCATTTGACAAATTTAACACTGTTTTATGATAAAAACAACAAATTAGGAATAAAAGGCATACACCTCAACATAATCCAGACCATATATGAAAAAGTCACAGGTAACATCTACATAGGTGTAGAAAATTCTAAAGATTCCACCAAAAAAATATACTGTTAAAAACTAATAAAATTAGAAAAGTTGTAGGATACTCACCTAAACAAGGAAGTGAAAGATTATATGTTTAAAACTATAAAATATTGCTGCAATAAATTTTAAAATATACAAATAAATGGAAAGACATCTCATGTTCATGGATTGGAAGACAATATTGGTAAGATGTCAATCCTACCCAAAGCAATCTACAGATTCAGTGTAATCAAAATCCCAATGTTATTTTTTCAGAAAAAGAAAAATCCATCCAAAAGTTCATATAGAATCTTAAGGGACCCAGAATAGCCCAAACAACTTTGAAAAAGAATAAAGTGGGAGGACTCACACTTTCTGATTTCAAAATATACTGCAAAGCTACAATAATCAGAACATTGTGGTACTGGCATGAAGACAAACGAATAGAATAGAATAGAATAGAATAGAATAGAATAGAATAGAATAGAATAGAATAGAATAGAATAGGAATAGAGAACAGAGAATAAAATAGAGTCCATAAATAAACCCTCATGTATATGATCAAATGAATTTCTTAAAGATTTTTTTATTTATTTGAGAGAGAGAAAGAAAGTATGGGGGAAGGGTGGAGGGAAAGGGCAATGATCTCAAGCAGACTCCCCACTGAGGGTGCAGCCCCATCCCAGGACCCTGAGATCATGATCTGAGCCGAAACCAAGAGTCAGATGCTTAACTGACTGAACCACCCAGGCGCACCTGATCAAATGATTTTTGACAAAAGTGCTGAGGCCATTCAGTTGGGGGAGGACAGTCTATTTAACCAATGTTATTGGAGAAATTAAGTATCCATATGCAAAAAATGAAGTTGGACCCTTATCTCACTTTCTACAAGAATTAAATTGAAATGGGTTAAGGACCTAAACGAAAGACCCCAAATAATGAAATTCTTAGAAGAAAATATAGGGGAAACACTTCATGATATTGGATCTGGCAATGATTTCTTGAATATGACACAAACTATGGCAGCAAAAATACACAAATGACACTACATCAAACTTAAAAACTTTTTGCATCAAAGGACACAATCAACAAGTGAAAAGGCAACCTATAGATGGGGAGAAAATATTTGCAAATTATATATCTGATAAAGGTTAACATCCAGAATATATAAAGAACTACACATCGACAGCAAAAATCAAATAACCCAATTTTAAAAAGGCCAAAGAACTTGAATAAACCTTTCTCCAAAGATGATACACAAATGGCCAACAAGCATATAAGATGTTCATCATCACTTATCATAAGAGGAAAGCAAATCAAAACCTCAATGGATACCACTTCACATGCATTAGCATGACTACTACAAACTAACCAGGAAACAAAACAAAACAAAAGTTATTGGCAATAAAGAGTATCAGTGATGATGTGGAGAAATTGCAATCCTTCCACATTGTTAGCGGAAATGTAAAATGGTGCAGCCATATGAAAAACAGTATGGAGTCTCCTCTAAAAATTGTTTTAAATTACCTTATGATTCAGCAATCCTACTTCTGGGTATATACCCAAAATAATTCAAAGCAGAGTCTTAAAGAGGTATTTGTACATCCATGTTCATTGAGACATTATTCACAATAGCCAAGAGGGGGAAGCAACCAATCTGTCTATTGTCCGATGAACAAATAAAGAAAATATGGATATACCTACAAATGAATGTTATAGAGCCTTAACAAAGAAGGAAATCCTGTCCAGTGCTACGACATGTGATGGGTGGAGGTACATGGGTGAACCTCAAGGAAATTATACTAAGTGAAATAAGCCAGCCACAGAAAGACATATGAGGTACTCCTATGAAATACCTAACGTAGTCAAAAATCATAGAAAAAGAAAGTAGGAAGGTGGTTGCCAAAGGTTGAAGGGATGAGGCAGGGGAATTAGTGTTCGATGGGTCCCAGTTTCAGTTTGACAAGATGAAAAAGTTCTAGAGATCTCGTGTACAACAACATGAATATGCTTGGCACTGCTGAACCATACATTTAAAAATGGTTAAGACCATTTTTAAGACCAACAAAAAAGGTTTTTTTTGTTTTGTTTTTTCCTCTTGGAAACTTAGGGAGATTTAACTTGGAGGTACCTTTTAAATTTAATGTGACTTTTTTTTTTTAACCACCATAAAAAAAAATAGTGGTTAAAACACATTCCTCCTCTTCTCGTCAGTTTCCAAAGTTCAAAAGCGGAGCTTTGCTCAGTGAGTTATTTAATCAATGAAATCTCCGGTTTTACTGAAAACATTGGTGATGACAAAAATGAGAGCACTTAATACCACCAAAATTTCACACTCCTGACCATCTGCTTTTCAGAGTAAGTGAATCTTGAAGACAAATTAACATGTGGCATATGAAAGAAATACAGAGAAATTGGGACTCTGCCCAGACCTTCAAAGACTAGCACTATCCATTTGGTATGAAAGCAGTTTTCTTACATATAGGCAGGTCCTTCACATTCCCGGCCAAGCTATTTCTTTATATAAACAATCTCCTGTAGTCCAGTTCATCCCATGATCTTCTGTTATAATCATTCAGCTTCAGGCACAGCAATCCACACACTTGGTTAATTGCACCTGTGATCACACCCCTTCAGATCTGGCTTTCACACCCAAACTATCCTTCCTAGGTGGGGTATAGGATTGGTTCGAATGAGTGGTGAAATGCAAATCTTCACAGAGCCATAGAAGTGGAGTCCTTTTGTCAGGAAACCTTTAGGCAAGCAACAAAGGGCATCCTTGGCATTTTTTAAATAGACCAGTAGCTGGACCGGCAGTGGCAGCAACAGCACCTGGGAAGTTGGCAGAAATGCAAATTTTCCAGCCCCACCCAGCCCCACCCAGCCCCACCCAATCAAATCCCCGGGCTGGGTTTCAAAACCCTGCAGGTGATTCTGACGCCTGCTGAAATTTGGGAGCGAGGGCTCCAGATCATCTACCGCAATGTGCCCGAAGCCAAATCAACTCCATTTCACATTAAATGTGGAAAAAGTGACAGCAGGTGGCAGTGTTTGACTATTTCTGCCTTTTTCATAAACTTGTACTCCCCGTAGAACAAACCATTTTGCCCAACCTGAACATTTTAGCACAGGTTACTGCTCACTCAGTAAAAAATAAATTTCATTGCTATTTTTCTTTTCAAGAAGAAGACAAAACTATTTCCTTGAAAATACAGAACCAAAATCTAAAAATAAAATTGGTGGGGTTTTTTTGTTTTGTTTTGTTTTTTCCTCTTGGGAACTTAGGGAGATTTAACTTGGAGGTACCTTTTAAATTGCATTACATCAACATACAAAAGTGGCTGTGCTGGAAACTCAAGTATATTCACATAAAGTCAACAGAATGTTCATTCCTTCTCCTCAGCCACCCTGTACTTTTTTTTTTTTCTATTCTATGCAGCCATGATTTTGGCCCATCCAATTTACATATGTGTCCCTGGTGTGAACAGTGAGCTTAAGTGCAGTTTATATTTTGAAAAGGGCTCGCTGCGGTACAAGCCAGAGTTTTAATCATAGCAAATGGGATGAAGTTGGAGAAGAGTTATCGCTGCCTTAAGAGATTACATGACATACATGTGATTTCATAGCAAGAGAGTCCGGCTTTCCAAAGGAAATGACTTGTTTTCCCATTACTAGATCCAACACTAGCCGCTTTCTGATCATCAGTGGCTACAGGGATTCAACCCTGATTTGCCTGGAGCCTTCTAGAAGCCTGCCCTCCCAGTGACCCTTCCTAGATCACAGAGATTCTGGCCCACTGCACTGGGCTTGCTCCCAAGAAGGAGCACAGAGAAGGTACTGAGGTCTAGCTGTGGCCTGGTCCCATTCACCACACTCCGTAAGCACAAAGGGTTTCTTCTTTTAACATTATTGTATGCCGAAGGGCTTTGCTTGATGAATGGCCCTTTGAATGACGTGTGTTAGAGCACACAGTGCCTTCTCAAAGACAAACGGTTACTGCCAGTGACAGTAAATATGGTCAGGGCTACTGCTGCCTAATACTGAAGCTTTGTTTTCTGATGTTCTTTTATCTTGAACATAAATTCGTTCTTGTCAGCAATCATAAGCTATGGAGGCAGGATCCCATATATGGAAGGCAAGGCTTGCTCTTCTCTACCAGCAGCACGTTAGATAGATCTTCCTGATGCCATATTACATTGACTGCTGTGCGGTGGGGAGTGGGGTGGGGTGGGGGGGGGGGGGGGTGGGTGACGGGGAGAGAAATAGATCAGTGCCTCTCCAGATCAGGATCCTATCTTGTCTTGAGATCACGTTTCATTATTCCCCAAGCCAAGAATGCATGGGGTCTGATCCCCGGCCAGATAATGTGATTCTGGGACATAGATCGGGATTACTGAAGATAAAGTGGCCTGGCCATGAGGCATACTGTAAGAACACATGCGCTTATTAGATTGCATCCCATGTCTGTGGCGGCTGCCCTCCTGCCAAGTCTGAGTGTGACTAAGTTCATCCCTCCCTCCACTCCCACGCGAGCCACAAGTTTGCTTGCACTCTAAAAGCAAAACATAACAGTGAGAGAGGCCCAGTTCGGCTCGAGACATACAAGCTGTCAGTTCGTGTGGGGACAGAGGCTGCCTTCCAGCTGAGGCAGCACCCCAATAATGCCAAGTGGCACCTTTGGCACCCTTCTGGGTGCAAGCTATTTCTTCCCGAATGAATCACTGGTTCTCTAGGTTCTTTGTGGGGCTCGCTGTTGCTTCCGTCGAAAACACACGGAGGTGGCAAAACCTCACTGGGTTTCAAGCATGGAAAAGCAGGCTTTTACCCTCTGCGTGTCTCCCTCCTCATATGGTAATAGCTGATCTTGGAACCACGGACAGAGCAGGGCCCTATCTTTGAAAGGAACATGGAAGTCAAAGGCAATATCAATAGTTGAAAACCTAGAGTGGCTTTTTTATGTACCTGATAAAAACATATTTAAGTCAGGACGCCTGGGTGGCTCAGTCGGTTAAGCGTCTGCCTTTGGCTCAGGTCATGATCCCAGTGTCCTGGGATCCAGCCCCGCATCCAGCTCCCTGCTTAGTGGGGAGTCTGCTTCTCTCTCTTCCTCTGCCTCCTTTCCCCACCTGCACATGCTCTGTGTCTGTCTGTCTGTCTCAAATAAATAAAATCTTTTTTTTAAAGATTTTATTTATTTATTTGAGAGAGAGAGAATGAGAGATAGCACAAGAGGGAAGAGGGTCAGAGGGAAAAGCAGACTCCCTGCTGAGCAGGGAGCCCGATGCGGGACTCGATCCCGAGACTCCAGGATCTTGACCTGAGCCGAATGAATAAAATCTTTAAAAAATTAAATTTAATTTAAAAAAAAAATATTTAAGTCAACCACTTTTTAAATGGAGTTACATGTCTGGGACCCCAAGGAAGAAGTCATGAGCCTGGAAGGATTTCAACATTCATGATTGAAATCCACTGGGTTCTAAGTGAAAAATCAAGGAGGTCGAAGTGGTTCTTCTGTAATTATGTTCTTCCATTTACAGCTTCCCTTATATAAAGGGTGGGGGAGAATCTCCTACTTTTTTAAGGTGTAGGGGGCAGGCCATCCCCATCAAAGACATCTGGAGTGCTTGCTAAATGTGTATTCCCAGCCCCCACCAAAGATTAGAATCACTGATTCTGGGGCCTCAGGAATCCGTATTTTGACGAGATTCCTGGGTACTCTTTTTCGACACTGAATTTCGAGAGCCATTTATCCAGGATCTTAAGAGACTTTCAGATTTCTAATAACAATGGAATCCCCTAAAGAGTTAGCATGGGGTGCAGTGGGCTCCAAGGATGCCTTTGACTAAACCCTAATGCAGAACTGCCCAAAGGTTGGTGCTTGTTCTTACTATGTACACAACATCCCCCACCATGCAGATCTCTCAGGGGCAATAATCAGGCCTTGAACTCCCTTTCCATTTTCAGCAGTGGCAATGACCATGTTGCTGTAAGTAAACAAGACAGTCTTGTAAGACTAGACAGAAGGCACAAAGTAGAGTAAGTAAAATAAGGCAGAGCAAATATTTGCATTTATTGTACTACGTTCAAAGGAACATCCCCCTGGGATTCAGTCAAGATAAGTCTTCCCTGACTGCCTAATTTCATGAAGCCCACAAGGACATGGCAAGGTTGGGGAGAAGGCTTCACTGGTCATTGGCGAAATTCTGTTAAGAGGATGGTGCTTCCAAACTGAGTTAAAACCTGGGGTGACCCCACAGAGGTCCTAGTGCTAAAAAGGCCCTGGCATACACTGGGTGGTCAATAAATGTTTGTAGCATGGAAATGAACGTTGTGATTCCAGCGCTTCTCCCTTTGCACTGATTCACAGCCTCCTCTACTTCCTATCCCGTGATTTTATTCTCCCTTCCCTACATATTTGCCCTAAAGAGCAGAGCCTACTAAATAATAACAGTACTTAATTCGAAAACATCCAGTGGTCTCAATGAAGAGAAATGGCCTTGGTGAACTCCATCAGACATTATTTGCTACCATTTGGACAAATTCAAGCTTTAGATCCAAGCAGACACTCGAAGGTGATTAAGTTTTGGCAGAAATCAAAATGCGCAAGCCTCTAGGAAGTCTGTCCTGAGCGTCTTTGTCATTTCATCTTTCTACTCATGGACACTGCCTTAAATATGTTAATTGAAAAAGAATATTTCACATGTGTTATGACACGCAGTTCTAAGGCCTCCCTTCTAGAATGAAAGCTCAGTGAAGACAGGAACTAAAAATATACTTATCACTCCTTATAAGCACAAAGAGGTTACAGAGCTTAAGCAGCTTGCAGGCAGTTAATAAATACCTTAACAGCAGAATGGATGGCCACCAGGAGCCTGGCAAAAAAAAAGGAGCCACAAAAAAGGACTCATGCCAAGAGGCGGCTGCCGGATGGTAAGGGGGACTCCTGAGGGAGAAACCCCTGGCAAGTTCTTCCTCAAAAAAAAAAAAAAAAAAAAAATTTCAGAGCCAAACGCTTACTTACTCCCAAGGACTAGCCCGACTGTGGACATGCTGCTGTTGGTTGGGGGGCCGGGAGGGAAGAAGAAAGAGAAAGAAAGAAAGAAAAAAAAGCAAAATTTGAAATGGAAGCAAACAGACTTGAGGTAAAAGTATTTGCACACGTTCATGCAGCCTCGCAGCCTCTCCACTGTGTCTGCTGCAAGTGAATGGCCCCCTCCCATCCTTCCCATTGGGAAACAGGTGTCTCCTGCCAATTAGGATTTAGAAATCAACAGGGGCTTCCTGAGAGAATGATGACAAGTCTAATTGCAAGGAGCAGCTGTAGAGCCCTTGGCTACACTGGGGCGGAGTTTATTAATCCCTGTTTTGCTGGGTGCCTGGCACAGAGCTGGGGTCAGCTCCCCTGTCACAGAGTTGAAGCTGTAAAATGTAGGGCGAGTATTTAATGGCCTGAGCTCAGCAGGAGGGATTAGAGCACTCCGCACTGATCCTGTGAGTCGGGCATGTAAAAGTCAAGTGGACACAAAGGCACTGTCAGCAAGCGACATCAGTTCAAAGAGCTGCCATGGCTGGAGAACGTGCCGGCATGTTTACACAATGCAGGGGGACTTATTCAATCTCACCGTGTTTACTGGCCTGTTGTCAGGACCCCACCCCTTGTCCATGCTAAGAACCTGGAGGTTCTTAGAAGTGTGACCTCAACATGTTTCCTGATGTTTGCCTCTGCAACATATTTATGTTACATAAGCCCTTAGTTTGAAGAAACCAAGAAAAGTACGCTAGTTTAGTACCTTGTAGGTATGGAATTGGCAAAAACAAGCCAACAATAAGCAAACAAAAAAGCAGTGTGCGTTTGAAGGGCCCATGTAAACAAAATTTTAAAATAAATTAAAATTATTAACTTGAAAGAGCTTTCTAAGATTTCCTAGTGGGAGAGCATCATTAGATTCGCCAGGGTGAAACACACCTCTATGGGTGTGTTTCCAGACAGCATGTATGTGGACACAGGCTCATATGCACATGCTTATAGGCTCAAATGTCACCTCCTAGGGAAGTCCTACTCAGTCCTTCTCTGTGCTTCCTGAACACACTTTTCAGGCCTGCACGCCAGCTCTTCTTTGAAAGTGCCTTTACTATTTGCATGTACACATTCATTAGTAGAGCGCAAACTTTTTTCAGGGTGGATGTGTGTTTTAGTTGTCTTTGTATCCTCACCATCTAGCCTAGTACCTGCCCCGTAGTAAGTGCTCAATAAAGGTTTCTTTAAACTTCCACCTCCCAAATGAGGAGGCGTGGAATCTGTCTGCCAAAGCATTGCTACCAATTGCCAAGGCAAACATACTGCAATCATGCTGTTCTGTTGCCATCTAAGAAGTCATTCCTTTAAAATGCCAGTGACGACAGGAAAGTCCAAGAAACATTCCTCCGGAAACACATGCAAACATTCATTCTGGAATGCCTTGGCATTCTCTCATAAGAATAGCTCAGCGAGAGCCCAGCAGAGAGAAAAACGAAACCAGAGAATAACATTTGCTCACAGAAACTTACAGACCTTAATATAGGCAGTGCTGAGAGGTCAAGGTCAAGTGGATTAACAGGATGAAGAGTTTTCAGTAGGGAAATTCTGCAAGTCCTATAAACACATTAAAGTCTGCAGTAAGAAACTAGCCCATATACCAATGAAATGCTTTTTAACTAACATTTCCCGGAATCTTAACTCAATATTACCCTTTGTCCTGACCAATAGAACCCAAAGAGGAATAAAATTTTGCCTTTGTCTTAAGCTGCTTCTAGAAGGGGAGTAAAATACTGTACCGTGAGCATGAATGCACTGAACTCTACGCTCTACTAGCGGAATGGATTGTAACGCACAGAGGGATGATTTCAGTCTGAGTGGGATTTTGGCGACCCGAGACAGGGATATTATCACGTTCAGAAGACAAAAAGGAGTTTTAAGAAGAGGAATTAATTAGTCTGAGCAATGAGAGTACAAGGTGTGTAAGAAGAGCAAATGAGATCCATGTGACACCCAGAATGAGAAAGGGCGAGAGGGGGGTGAATGTAGTAGTGTTGATGCCACGGTGTCAGGCTGAAGATCTCCGCCCCGCTCCCCCCCCCCCCCCCCCCCCCCCCGCCCCCGCCCCGGCCCTGATCTCCTAAGAGATCCTGCAGTCTTGCAAACAGGCTTTCAAGGAGGAGACAAACTGAATTCTGCATTTTATTACCCCCAGTGAGCCGCTCACAAAGGATGTATTAGAATGGTGGGGAGCAGTCAGGTGACAGTTTAACACTGTTAATCATCTTGGCAAAAAGCAGTTGAAATCTTCAGTTAGGGATGGGGCCAAAGGGATGAGGTGTGGACAGAGATTTAAAGAACATTTCAGAAATGGTATGGATAGGCCCAGAGAGGGAAGACAGAACCCGGGGCAATACGAAGTCCAAGGTTTGTAGTTTGGGGAACAAGGTAGACTGTTACAGCCTAAATAAAGATAGAGAATCCAAGCTGAATTATGGGAAGATTAAGTGCAGAATTTGTTAGTGAAGACAAACTTGTAAAGAAGCAGACAGAATTTACATAGGGTCTGAATCAATACTTAATGTTTCATGAAGAAAATGTTCTAAGACAATGAGTCAGTATGTAGAAAAACAAGTCTGCATGAAGTGATAAATAAATGTAAAGATTCATCTTACAATCTCAAATAATGTGTACATAGTATAGAAAAAGAAAGAGGCCAATACATTAGATCCCCAAAACACAAAGTTGAATTAATTGCTTGCTTAAGTAAGGGAGAATTTATCTAGTCTTACTGAGCAAAGAAAGATCTTACAGAGGGTTTGGGGAAGAACATGTTTTGGGTGGTGTTGATCACCAAGGCAAGAAGACGTGGCCATAGTCTTGGAAGCAGGGTTTTGTGTTGGTGACAGAGGCTGGAGTGGGTAGATTTCAGCCTTACAAGCTTGTTCACTAGTGTGTGTGCCACCCAACGACTGGCTTTGAAAATGTAAGGCTGCCACTGATTGGTTGGTTTTCAGAGATGTGTTCCTGGAAAAATCAGCTTTAACTAGTTAGGCAAGTTGAAAATCAGCTCTGGTGGTTGCTTGCATTTGCCTTTTAACTGAAATTTATTGATTAAACAGGTTTAAAACTACTTTATAGGCTTTAACTGGTTAGCAAAGCTCTAGAACTCTCAAGCTCTTCTTTAGTTTTTCTTTAATAATTCTTAATAGGTAGGAAACCGATGCAGTAATGGTCAAATTGTCCATTTCACTGCGTTGCTACTCTGAAAATCTAAAAATAAAAAGCATCTCTATTTTCAAACTTCTCGTAACAATTGCAGAATACAACAATCAAAGATTTCCAATATTGCCAAGTATTTTGAATTTGTATGATCTTAGCAATTAATCTTCCATAATTTGGCTAACACCTAACATATCTTCTCATCTTGCTTATTTTCATGGTGTAATGCATTGTGTCACTCTATGAAGAAGATTTCAAAATCCAGTACTGAAATGAGACAGTTGACATCCAGAATGGTTCCCCACTGAGCTTAGGGGCTATGTATGTGTGCTGTGGGTTTTCTTTGTAAATTATTGGTTGCGCCTGTCAAACTGTTTAGATACTTTGAATTCTAAGGTAATTTTTGGTAAGGCACCATTTGGTTCCCTTACAGCTGATGTCTGGGGCTATATGTGTTTCAGCTGTGGTGCTGGTCCTGACAGGCTGACAGAATGCTTGCTAAGTGGATGTCTAAACAGATGTCTTAGTACATATGCCTTCTCTGCACTGAATCAACAGAAGGCCTGCATTTTTTGGAATCCACTACATTGTTTATATTGTGATGTAAGATTTGAAAGCTGTTTTAATTTTTTGTTGAATATGGCTGAAAAAGGGCTCTGCTTCAAAAATTATTAAACCGAAAATAACCTTCCCAATTCCAAATACCATGCCATAGAGCCCCCATTATATAATGCACTTATCCCAGGCAATGTAGTTGTCTGTGCTGCTAACCATGTCCCTCTCCAGGCTCTGAACACCCTTGGGGATCAGGCCTCCTTCCTTTGCTATTTTGGCCCAGTGCCTAGTTAAGGCCTTGACACATAATAGGTACTGAGTAAGTTTTCACTGAATAAATAAATCAGTAAGATTTTAATGCCAGATGCCAAAATATTTCTTAAACGCAAACAGAGGTAACATATTCATTTTATTATACTCATTTCCAAGTTCCACTCAACTATAAATACTCAGAATCCCCAAATAGGAAGAAATGTTGGAACCAATAATCTCCAATCCCCTCACTTCACTTTTATAAGGGTTCCTGAAAAACAGAGTAGAGAATAAAATAATTTTTGATGAAATTTGAGGGTATTATGCTAAGTGAAATAAGTCAGACAGAGAAAGACAAACACTGTATAATTTCACTTATATGTGAAATCTAAAATAAAACCAACAAAAACTTGAGCTCACAGTTACAGAGAACAATTAGTGGTTGCCAGAGGGGAGGAGTGAGCGGTGGGCAAATGGGTGGGCAAATGGGTGAAAGTGCAAAAGCTACAAATTTCCAGGTATAAAATAAATAAGTCTGGGGATGTCATGTACAGCATAATGACTAGAGTTAACAATACTGTCTTGAATATTGGAAAGTTGCTAAGAGAGTAGATCTTAAAGGTTCTCATCACAAGAAAAAATAATTGTAACTCTGTGGTGATGAATGTTAACTAGACTTATTGTGGTGATTATTTCAAGATACATACAAATAACAAATCATTATCCTGTACACCTGAAACTAACATAATATTATATGTGAATGATATCTCAATAAAAAAGAACTAGGGGCACCTGTGTGGGTCAGTTGGTTAAGCGTCTGACTCTTGATTTCGGCTCAGGTCATGATCTCAGCGTTGTGACATCAAGTCCCGTGTTGGGCTCTGCGCTGGGCGTGGAGCCTGCTTAAAAGTCTCTCCTTCTGCCCCTTCCCATACCTCCCTCTCTCTCTCTCTCAATCAAAAAAAAAAAAAAAAAGGAACTAAAACCTAAGATCAGGAAACCAGTCTCTTGATTCTTAATCCAGTGCTTTTCCTATCATCCCATACTGGTCTTTCTAAACATATATTTTTTTAAATTTTTCCTATCAGTCCAAAACAGTTTCTAAACATCATTTTTGTATCAACTTCTATTTGATACAGACTATTTTAGTTTCCTGTTTTCACTAAAATCAGATTGAAAGAGCAGAGTTCTTGTAATCAGTCCTTTGCCAATACTAAACCACTAAGACATTTTCACGATGATTGTCACTTCATATTTCAAGCTACTACCCTCAGCTTCTTCCTAGGTAGATATCACAGAAAAAAAAATGTCTCCAAAGAAAGAAATTCTAATGACAAAGGGAAGAAGACAAAAGATAAATCTAATTTAAATTAGATTTCAGGCTTGATTAAACATGAAAACATCTGGTCAACCCATGGTTTTCCTTGACTAATTACAATCTTGTGTGTTCAAATCATTCATTCTTTTCTTATTCAGGCAGGCACAAATATTACAACTCTTGACTTTAGGGGACCTACTTCTTGAGGGGCAAAGAAAGGGCGCATACCTTGAGCGAGAAGGAAATAAGCTAGAATATACTGGCATATATAGCTTTTGTGAAGTTTGTGAACTGAATCGCACTTTATAGAACCTGAAGAGTTTCTGCTGCTATGGAATCTTGGGAAAAGTCTTTTGTAAGAGGAAAAAAACACCTCAAGTACAAATATAAAAATGTCCATAATGTTGGGCGCCTGGGTGGCTCAGTTGGTTAAGCGACTGCCTTCGACTCAGGTCATGATCCTGGAGTTCCAGGATCGAGTCCCACATCGGGCTCCCTGCTCAGCAGGGAATCTGCTTCTCCCTCTGACCCTCTTCCCTCTCATGCTCTCTTGCTACCATTCTCTCTCTCAAAATGAATAAATAAAATCTTAAAAAAAAATGTCCATAATGTCTCTCCGTCAAAGGCAGACACTTGGTTCCTGATATAAAACCAAATAACAGGCTCATGACCTCTATTTTTCTCTTGAAATGGAACCCACTTGACTTGGAAAGACCTATAGAACATCCATATTCCATTGACCTAAACAATCCAAATAATTGAAAGTAGGTGGTAGTATTTAGGTGTAGACACTAGAAAAACCAGGTTGCCTTTAGTGAAAATCACGGAGCTCTCCTGAAGGATAATGAACTGTGCAAATGCAAACATTTCAACATGTTTTCTCCAGAGATCAATCTCTAGGCAGAAACAGCATGCTTACTATAGTCAGATGCCTGAGATTTCTGGGTTAACTGGCAATAACCAAAGGAGGGTAAAGAAGGTATTCATACATGTGGGTGTTTAAAGGGGCCCAAGTATATCCTTTGACATTGTTCCCTTCCTACTTTTCAACCACAGAATGAAATAATATATCTAGAAAAATGATTGATTACCACAGTCTCTTAATGTTCCTGGGCAGGAATAGCCAGGTTTTTACCCTGGAAACACATAGAAGTGACAGACATTGGTTCTATGAAGGAGGGTGTGGCAAGCTACTTGGTGTTGATAATGTGCTTTTGCTCACGTGGACTGGTTAAGAAAATCAGGCATTCCTTGGAAAAATAAAAGGATTATTTAATAATTGTTGATCTGATTGTACAGTAAAATATCTGGAGAAGTAAAAAAAAAAAAATGTCTAGGGTGCCTGGGTGGCTCAGTTGTTAAGCATTTGCCTTCGGCTCAGGTCATGATCCCAGGGTCCTAGGATCGAGCCCCAGGGTGGGCTCCCTGCTCTGCGGGAAGCCTGCTTTTCCCTCTCTTACTCCCCCTGCCTATGTTCCTGCTCTTGCTGTGTCTCTCTTTGTCAAATAAATAAATAAATAAATAAATAAATAAATAAATAAATAAATAAATAAAATCTTTAAAAACATAATTTAGGTCCCACATCAATCATTTAAATTAGAATCAATGGGAGAGGCAATTTAGTATTTTTTTTTAAACCTATGTAGTTCAATTGTACAGTTAAGGTTTTGAAAAATTTCTTACACCCTTTAAAATGTGTGTCCTAATGACTAGATGCTCCATCACCAATTCCTCCCCTCAGAAATGACTACAGCTGCCTCTCTTGCCCTACTAAATTTGCTTTGGACTCAGCCTCTGGTCCCTACCACGCCCTTCTATTTTCCACACAGCCACCAGCGTGGTCTTACCTACAAATAAATCTGATCATGTCATTCCCTAGCTGAAAACCCACTAGCTCTCCAGCACATGTCTAATATTGGTGAAGTTCACACTCCTCAACTTGGACTCCAAAATCCTTCCTATTCATCCTGCTGTCTTCTTCCCTATGCTCAACTTCTACTGCTCTAGGCAAATTCATTGTTCTTTTTAGGATATGGCTGCTAGATAAAAACTATAGGATGCCCAGCTAAATTGGAATTTTAGAGAAAGAACAAATAATGAAATATTTGGAATACATTTATATTAAAATATTATTTGTTTTTTTCTCTTAAATTCAAATTTAGCTGAGTGTCCTCCTGCATTTGTATTTGCTAAATCTGGCAACTCACTCCAGGAGGAATTCTGGGGAACTGTGTCACCCCCTCCTGCCTATTCTTTCCCAGGCAGTCAGGCCCTCTTCCTCTGAACACACTGCTTTCTTCAAACTTCCACCTGAGGTTAGAATCATCTTGCTGCCTGTCCTCTTGCCCTGCTCTCCATCTTGAGTCAACACTAGGACCAATTTGGTGTCAGGAACTAAGTCTTATTTGTTTCTGTAACCCTAGCTCCAAGCTGTGCCTGGAGCATGGGTGCTTAATAAAAGCTTAGAAAGTGACCAGACAGCACTCCTGGGAAACCCTGGCCAATATAGTGATTAGAAGCACCACCTTAGTTTTGAGTACTACAAGCCTTACTCTTTCTGGAACATTATCAACACCCTCAAATCACCTGTGGCAGTCTATGCCTGAGGACACTATCTTCCAGATACTTTGGCATGCCATCTTTGAGTTTCTTTCTCTACCTTATGAAAAAAAAAATTGTTTTTGTTTTTGTTGTTAGCTTCCTTTAGAGGAAGCTCCACAGGAAAGCTCTTTAAATATCTATATTATTTAACTGTCACAACAACTGTATGATATGAGTTGTTTTAAGGATTAGAAATGGGAAGTTGAAGGCTCAGGGAGGTACGTAATTACCATAAAGTAGCAAAAAGCACTCTAGGATTTGTAACCAGGTATGTCTTACTCTAAACTGTGCTCTTTTGAATTGACTACGCTGATTTATTTCACTTTTTAGCCTGTTCTTAAATATCAATGGCATCTCCATCCAAGAGTGAGGTGGCCAGGATTCGAGATGGCCCCCCAGTGATCCTCACTTCCTGGTATTGACACCCTGTGTAGTGTCCTCCCACATTGTCTCATGGTTGATCTGTGTGATTAATAACACATGGTAAAAGGTATGCCACTTCTGAGATTAGTATAAAACACTGCAGTTTCCACTTGAGGCATGGTCTTGCTAGCTCAACCAGTCTCTTCCTCTTGGATCTCTCACTATAAGCAAGCAAGCTGCCATATTGTGACTAGTCTTATGGTGAGGTCCATGTGGCAAGGAACTGAAGCCTGAAGTCAACAGCCAGGAAAGAACTGATTCTGGTTAATGATCATTTAAGTGAGCTTGAAAGAAGATTCTCCAGCCGGTTGAGCTTTGAAATGACTAGTCCTGGCTGACAACTTCACTGTAATCTTGTGAGCAACCCTAAGCCAGAACCACTCAGCTATGCTGTTCCTAGATTACTGATGCTCCAACACTACATGAGGTAATAAATGTTTAATGCTTTTAGTTGCTAACTTTTGGAGTAATTTGTTACACAGCAACAGCTAACTAATACACAGGGTAGATGAGCCTTTCTTTCTTTATCAGCTTTTCTGACAGAGTTAAGGAAGGTTTAGTGTCTGAAATCACACCATTTAATCTACTGCCTGACTCAGCTCACATGATGATAGATAAAGACATTCTTTTAGGCTAGAGTGCAAGTGTCCAAGCTTTGCTTCTAGTGTATTAAATATGAAGAGAAAATAGACCAACAAGTCTCTTTTTCACAATTTAGCAACTGGGGAGCAAACAATCCCCCTTAAGCTCTTGACTCTTCCCAAGGCTCTGGTGGGTGGTTATTTATAGCTGATTCTGAGTTATTGCTGCATAACTTCCCTGATTGCAGTTTGCACAGTATTTATTGAGCAGCCTTTAATGATGAATAGAGTGAGAAACACCAGGCAAAGAATATGGTAATAACAGCACATAAATTTTATTTTCATTTAGCATGAAAACACCTGATTTCCTTCAACATTGTAAACATGTCACATTATTAGGCAGTGAAAAGCTGATGAATTTAGACGTTTATTTAGACATTGTTTTGAATGGAAAATGTACTTTAATTCCACTTGCCTCCACTATTACAGACCATTTTATATTTATTTATTTCACTTTGGTTTGTTTTAATTAAAAAAAAAATCCCAAGGAGAGAAAGCAACTGGAAAGTTTTCTCAGGGTGGGATTGGTTTTTTTAAAGTATTTCTCTTCTTATTCTCCTGTGAACAGTGAGGCAACCTCAGGATAGAACACTTTATGGTCAGAGTTGGCAAATAGGTCACATTTTGTAGTTAATAAACCCGATCAGAACTAAGTGTTTAGAAGGAAACTCTGCTAGACCATTTTTTAAACAAAATGCAAAAAATGCACTCATTAATTATATATAATTCTGTCATTAGTTAAAGAAGGAGATTTCAGGCTAGGAAGGCATCTTATCCCTCAATTTCATGTTAAGGGAGTAAGTACCTACGAGCTTAAATTACTGCCCAGGAAAACAACAACAACCTCATTACTGTCAAGCCCATGATTTGCTCTTTCTTTAGCATGATGTGTTTTCTGGTACTAAGGTTCTGTCAGTCATTTTAACAGAAACTCTTACCTTTAGGGTTTATCATTCAACTGTTAAAAAAAAAAAAAGGTTCTGGTTGGTCAAAAAACAACGTAAGGGTGCTTTGAAGTTATATGAGAAATAGGAAAAAAGAAGAAACCTACACAGTCCTAACCACCATGCTAAATTTGGTCATACAGAATGTTGGAGCCTTTATGTGACTCATCAGTGTCCTGTTCATTGAACCAATTGTATGCCTATGGGTGGGACAGTAGTCAGGGCAATAGGCCAAATTTTTTTCCAAAGAAAGAAAAATTAAAGAGTCACAGGATCTAGCATCCGATGGACTAAGTTAGTTCTAAACTGCATTTTATAGATGATTATGTGATGCGGTCACAGTGGTGGGGAAAGAGGGGGGAAGCAGATGGAGCACTGAGATTCTAGGCCTAGATATCTAGGTTCTCAGTGTGTATGTCAATTTGTAGGGTTACGTAAAGTAAGGTATCAGGACTTATCCAGAGCACTGCAATTTAGGGGGAGTAATAATTGAAAGCAACCATTTTAATCCACTATGGGATATTTTGGGCCCCTTTCTTCAAAATAAAGAGTTCCTCCCTTTCCTCCCTTGCTGAACCCAGATTTATTGGCCACTGTGTAACTGGAAAGAGGAGAAGACCCAGATCATAAGGAGTCCCAAAACCAATTTATATACTTTGAGTGATCCACTGTAACCTCCTTTATTCTCTAAAACATCAATGGAGGGCATGCTTTTGGGCTGTTTGCTCCAGAAATCACCATTTCCAGTTGGTTATTAGTGCACACTCTCTTGACTATGAGTGACAGAGACCAAAGTCAAACAAGTTTAAAGAAGAATGAAAAGAAACAAAAAGAAAAGAGCTTTGGCTTATAAAACTAAGCCAGATATGGTTGTTGAGTAGAAGTTCTGGCTCCTTATATGCTGAAACTAAATGCTTCAACAGATCATCAGGGCTCTGTCTCTCAGCTCTGTTTGCCACTGTGTTGGCTTCATATTCTGGATCTCTCTCAATACAGTGGGAAGGATTGTCCTGGTGTTCTAGGATGATGAGTCCAGCCTAGAGCTTATGATCCCAGAAACACATGCATCTCACAACATCTTTAGAGAAAAATCTTTATTTTATTTTTTTAAAGATTTTATTTATTTGAGAGAGGGAATGAGATAAAGAGAGCATGAGAGGGGGGAGGGTCAGAGGGAGAAGCAGGCTCCCCGCCGAGCAGGGAGCCCGATGTGGGACTCGATCCCGGGACTCCAGGATCATGACCTGAGCTGAAGGCAGTCGCCCAACCAACTGAGCCACCCAGGCACCCTTTAGAGAAAAATCTTGGGGTGAGTTTTTATAGGTGCAGCTTGGGTCCTATACCCATCCTTGGGCAGATAAATTATAGCAAATAGGATGGAATATGATTGGCTAAGGCTGAGCCATATATATGGTGGTTCTCTAAAAAGGAAATACTAAGTACACACAAAAAAGTTCATGTTCACCATAGAAAAGGCAAACCATAGAAGGGCAGAAAATATTGTGAAAATCATATAGCTGATAAGTAGTTAATATCCAGAATAAAGAATAAAGAATTGCTATAATTCAACACAATTCAACAACAAAAATAGGAAACAACCCAATTTAAAAAATGAGCAAAGGGCTGAATAGACATTTCTCCAAAGAAGATATCCAAATGGCCAATAAGCACATGATAAGATGTTCAACATCACTAATCATTAAGGAAATGCAAAGCAAAACCACAATGAGGTATCACCTCACACACATTAGAATGACAACAGTCCAAACACATCATTATAACAATGATGGGGACGTGGAGAAACTGGAAGCCTCGTGCATTATTAGTGGGAAAGTACAATGTACCACTGCTGTGGAAAATTGTGTCAGTTCCTCAAAAATTAAAAAAAATTACTATATGATCTAGCAATTTCACTTCTGGGCATATACCCCAAAGAATTGAAAGCAGGGACTCAAGGAGGTATTTGTAGACCCATGTTCATAGCACTGTTATTTGCAGGAGCTAAAAGGTGGACACAACCCAAGTGTTTATCAATGGATGAATGGATAAACAAAATGTCGTGTCTCCATACAAGGGAATACTGTTCAGCCTTAAGATGGAAGGAAATTCTGACACACTATGACATGGATGAATTTTGAAGACCGGATGCTACATGAAATAAGTCTGTCATAAAAGGATGACTACTGTATGGTTAGTCTATATGCTTATAGGAGGTATTCATAGTAGTCAAATTCATAGAGAGAAGTGGAACGGTGGTTTCCAGGGGCTGGAGGAAGAGGGAAGAGGGGATTATTGATCAGTGGGTCCGGGTGCAGTTTTGCAAGACATGCAGTTCTGTGGCTGGATGGTAGACAGTAGCACGACAGTGTGGATGCACTTAGTATCTATCACTGACTGTACCCTTAAAAAATGGTTAGGATAGTAAATCTTGTACGGATTTTATTGCAATTAAAAAAAAGCATGTCCACTATAGAATTTTTAAAAAAGAAGCAAAGTTGGCCCAATTGTTTCTAAAAACTTTTTCTCCATTTATCCTTTAGAGACTTTCTTCTGGACATCTGTTATGCAGATACTCCTGAAATCATGTGGAATCCTCAATGCTCCCCCTGATTTGTTTTCCTAATACTCATGTAGCTCTAGAAACTCCCTAAGTCCCCACTCTGGTCAGAAGCCTCCTCAGTCCCACGCTTTAGTTCATGGCGCATATAAGTCAGTTGTGCCAAAAGCTGTTGATGTACGTGTTATCTCCAGGAAAGGTGTTTTGAAGAGAGAACATCTAGAGAATGTGTTTTTGCTTAAATGTAAACCAATTCAGCAGCTTTCATTGGGTAGTCTTCTCTAAGGATTCCATACAGAACTGGATATAATCGTGATCCTTAAGCCAGATCCACTGAGGGCCCTTATTACCATCCTCTGCAGAAGTAACATTTTTACTGCACAAGGGTCATTTGTCACATAGGCATTATGCCCATAGGGAGAACAAAGAGTTATGGGTAATGCCATTGCTTGCAATCTCACATGCTCTGGATTACACTTTTCCTCAGATCATAATTCTATAAGTTCTGAGCAACTCGATTGCAATAACTGGACAGCCAGATGCAATGGAATGAGCATAACTAGACAGTCCACTTGATGGACCTAAGGCCCAATTCTATTTGTGCCACCCACAAGTCACAGGACTTTGGGGGGTCACTTAAACAATATAAGAGGACTAATGATACCAGCTCTCAGGGATATGATAACTAAATGAGGTAAGATATGGTAAGCTCCTATCTCATTAAGTCTCTTCAAATGTTAGTTTTCTTCCTCTTCCTCCTTCTGCATGCTCGCTTCAGAGCTGCCTCCAAACCTACTGATTAAATCAAAGCCTGGCCACCTCCTGCATGAGCCCAGGAATTCCTCACCTTGCTTCAATGGTACCAGCTGTCTCTACCTGGGTCTGTCTCGGCCAAGGTCACATGAGTAAAACCACAATCATAATACAGGCTTCACAGAGATAGACGGAGGTACATGAATGAATATCCCTGTTTGGATAGACAGAAGGAAAATGTTCTCTTTTCTTAAGAACCAGTCTTTTTTTTTTTTTTTTAAAGATTTTCTTTATTTGACAGAGAGAGACACAGTGAGAGAGGGAACACAAGCAGGGGGAGTGAGAGAGGGAGAAGCAGGCTTCCCGCGGAGCAGGGAGCCTGACTCGGGGCTCAATCCCAGGACCCTGGGATCAAGACCCGAGCCAAAGACATAAGCTTAATGACTGAACCACCCAGGTGCCCCAAAACCAATTCAGTTCTTGAGCCAAGCATGGTGACATGTACTGCCAGAAGTGGTCATAATCAGTGGTAGTAGATTTTATTTAGGATAGCAGCTGGTCCTCAACATTTGGAAAATACACTGGTCATTTGTAAAACTTTAAATACAAGTTTAAAAAATGATGTGTTATACCACCTTTTTTCCAGAACCCACTCTAATGTCTCCTCCACCTCACCCCCTGCTGTTTCCATAATTGATGTAGACGTAATTTCACGAGCTAAATAAGATGGTTTTTAATTTCTATTCACATACACATTACTACTGTCCACTTTCATTAAATAGTTTATCCCACCATAACATATAATTTAATGAAAGCCATATTTTTTTGGAGTACATAAATCTGTCAAAGAAGAAGTGATTAAATCACTTGTCATTCTGTTGTAGAGCTCCTTCTCCATTAGGTCTTCATTGTTTGGCAAATAAATTAGAAATGTCATTTTTGTTTCCAAGCAGACATAAGCTGGCGATGACTTGTACAAGTGAGTGATGAAAAGTTCATAGAGGCATTTGAAGTCCTTCAGGGTTGTAAATCCAGATACAGTATTACTTTATCTTTACAGGAAATTAGGGTAAGGCAAGAGACAGGAAAGTAGGATGTTAAGTCAACTGGTAACCCCAAATAATTTTCCATGGTGTACACTGTACATACACATTCTCCAGTCCTGCCATCATTTCTAGCTTTCACTAACGCTCTCTCAAGGTAGCACAAATAGCAAATCTTGTTTAAATGACTAATTAATATGACCTGATAAAATTATTTGGGATTTTATTGACTGCTTTCAGAATAATTCCATTATGACTTGACAAGGTGTTTAATAACCAGCCAGGAAGTCACTACAAGTTCACCACCCCACTGGACAACTCTACTTTGAGGTGCACCACCACCTCCCATGTAACACTTCCAACCACTGGATTCAGTATCTTCCTCCAATAACTAGCACCACCAACAGCAATGGAAATGGCGACCAGAATCCTTTTCTCTTTTTTGTTTCTGATCTCTGTGAATGGCCCTACACCTACATCTTGGGCACCGCATCTACCAAATTTCCCAAATTTTTCCCAGAAACCCAGAGGTAAGGTGGGATTTGCCTGAGGGCTTGAGGAGAAGCAGGAACAATTGCTAAATGCTAATTATTCTTAGCATCTTAATCTCTTTAAATCTGTGTCCCTGTCTCCACATCCGTGGCCATCACCTAACTCAGGAATCTATCAGTAACTCTCTGGGACCCCGTCCCAGGCTCACAGATCCTCCATTCTCCACTGTGGGGCCAGAGTCACTGTTATCCAGTGCAAATCTGGACACCTGCACCCTCTGTTTACAAGTCTTTCATTTGACACCTACGGATCCCATGATAAAATCAAAACGTGTATTGAAAATCAAACCAGATGGAATATTGAAATCCTCATGATCTGACCCTTGCTTATTTTCCAGACTCATTTCTTACTATTCCCTCTCTTCACCCTGTGTTCCAGAAATAGTAATTATTTGTAGTAGGTTCCCTGACCACACCATTCTACCTTTCTCTCTTACCTGAACACTCTCTTATTCCCTAGATGCTTCCAATCCCTGGTCTTCTCCATTTTGTCCTTGGAGGTCGAGCTCTAGAAATCATTTTCTCCAGGAATCTTCCCTTTGAGGACTGGTTAAGTGCCTCTGCAAACTATTCACCATGCCCATGTGATACTCATGGTAACCCCTTTCACACTGCCTTCAGATTCACCTCTACCTAACTGCCAAAGAGCTTGAGGGTCAAGAGTGTGATGAGTTCAGAGTCAGCCGTGCCCGTGGTTCTGTGGAGACTGATTTACTTGATGGCTCCACCAACTTCTCCAACACACACTCTCATTCAATTCTGTGTCTTTTCACTGAAGGTTTCACAGAGAACTAGACTGACATCATCATTGCAGCCACAAGGCACAAAAATCTATTTTATGACTACAAAGACAACACGTTACCCTTTAGGCACAGAGAGTGTTCCCACAAGCCCCAATCAAAAAGTATTTTATTGGGGTGGGGCACCTGGGTGGCTCAGCTGGTTAAGGGTCCAACTCTAGATTTCAGCTCAGGTTATGATCTCAGGGTCATGAGATTGAACCCTGTGTCGGGCTCTGAGCTGGGCGTGGAACCTGCTTAAGATTCTCTCTTCCTCTCCCTCCGCTCTCGATCTCTCAAAAAAAAAAAAAAAAGTATTTTTTGGGGAGGGAAGAGAAATTCTGGCTTATATAGAGTTATCTGCTTTGTCAGATATTAGCACATTATGTTTGAACATTTTTCAAATTGTGTGCTAACAATTCTGGAAGGTTCTCTGGATGAGGGACAGGCATTTAAAATCAGAACTTGAAAAGTTTTCCCCTTGGTGCTGTGAGAAAGCATCTAGTTTACTAGAGTAATCTCCAGAATTGACTTTGGCCTGGTCAGATTTTTTTGAGCTTTTTGAGTGGTGACCCATGAATGAGAATATATGTTCTTTTATACTACTATATTCAGTAACTACTTTTTGAATGTAATTCCTGAACAGATGTGAAACAATGGTTATCTTTTGCTAGCTAAGGGAAATCACACATTCCTCTTTCTTTTCTTATTCCTGGATCTCAGAATCACAAACCACAGACTTTGCAAATAGATCCAATTTTTATGTGATATTTTGTGGCTTTAAATAATTTAAATCAACTAAAGCTACTGATGTTGCATATTATTATTATTTAATAAAAGAGTAATGGGGGCAGAGGAATCAATTACTGATTCATTGCAAACTTATTTTTTCTTTTCCAGATTATTCTCAGTTCACACATAACTCTATTTCCAAATACATCTTTACTTATGACCATCCTTGCTCTTTATTTTCACGAATTATTAGACCAGCAGACACTCCAGCTAAGTTGTAAAAATTTACATTAGTTCCATCCAAACTTAGCATGTTTTCTCTTTTTAAAAAAAATCTAGCTCAACTTTTTAAAATCTTTTTAATTCCAGACCATGATCATACAAGTTTTCCTATGGTTTATATATTCCTTCAGCAAATATTATTTGGGGGTATCTACTACATGCCAGATACTCTCCTAGATACTGGTTATATAGAGTGAACAAAAAATAAGACAAAAATCCCTGTCCTCACAGGGCACACATTCTAGTGCGGAAGTCATCCAATACAAAGGATAAACAAAAGTATGTGCCATGTTGGGTAACTGTAAATCTAGGGATTAAGTATTATTTAACAGTAAAGGAGGGAAATGATATAATGCTGGGGGAACACGTGGGACATACTCAATTTGGAGGTGAGGCTTTTAAAAAGTTATGAATGAGGTTTCCCTTTGGTTTGCATCTGAACAACAGATCTGCAAATAAATCAATACCATACACAAGGTAAGAAAGCTGTTAAAAGCTATTTAAGGGGCACCTGCATGGCTCAGTCGGTTAAGCGTCTGCCTTCGGCTCAGGTCATGATCTCGGGGTCCTGGGATCGAGCCCCATGTCGGGTTCCCTGCTCCACGGGGAGCCTGCTTCTCCCTCTCCCTTTGCCTCTCTCCCTGCTTGTGCTCTCTCTATTGCTATCTCTGTCACTATCCGTCTCTATCAAATAAATAAATAAAATCTTTTAAAAAAAGCTGTTTAAGACAATGAAATATTACTCAGCCATCAAAAAGAATGAAATCGTGTCATTTGCAACAACGTGGATGGAACTAGAGGGTACTATGCTGAGTGAAATGAATCAAAGATAAAGAGATGCTGAACTCTAGGAAACAAACTGAGGGTTGCTGGAGGAGAGGGGGGTGGGGGATGGGGTAACTGGGTGATGGGCACGAAGGAGGGTGCTTGATATATTAAGCACTGATGAATCACTAAATGCTACCCATGAAACTAATAATACACTATGTGTTAACTAACTTGAATTTAGATAAAGAATTTTTTTTAAAAAAGCTATTTAAGAACAACACTCCTTTTATCACTCTTGGAAGCTACTTACAAACGGGGTCCCATATTCATCTAAAGAAAAAACATTGCTTTAAATATTCTAAAAGGTATTGTGTCGTCATTAATGAACTGCAACTCCTTTCTGCATTACGCTTGAATGTGACTGTTCCTATATCAAACCAATGCAACTCACACCCTTTTGGCACACCAGCCCACCTGTAGTCTTGATGAGGGACATTCTGTCATGTCACATCTCACTCACCTTAACCGCAAATGACATCTAGGTATAAGCAAGGGAAGGTAAGAATACATCAGGAAGCTTAAATATAAATTTCACATTGTTTAGAATCGAGCTAAGTCCACACAACAAAAACTCTACAACATGGGAGGGTGAAGAAAATGAAAACATTTCCAAAGGTATTTATTGAGAAATAGTAAAGATGTACATATTTTTACAAGCTTTTAATATTAATTTACATTTCTTAAATTATATCAGCCCCAATAATCTATACTTTACTAATACATAACAGAAACCCTTGACTTTGTGAGATTTCCATAATGCTACCATAGTTGGGAGTCAAAATGCAACTTTGGCTCACGATGCTTAAATTTGTTTTTGAAAGAAATACTAAATGCCATATTCACTGAGAATGTAGGCTCTTCAAAAAAAAATGTGCTTAAAAAGATAACAACTTCAAACTGGAGCATGCTGTTGACACTATTTTGAATCTTCACTCACCAGGGACTAAGGAAAAAAACATTTTTAGAGTTACCCATTTTTTTGTGCACAAACTGCATGATTCTAAAAATTTTTTTTTTTTTTTTTTGCTTCTGAATTTGACTTAAACTTTTGTAGGGGTAGAGTGACTTAATATTGTATGCTATAATATCGTAGCCAGGCCACCTGCTTTGATATTTTTCAGGCGTGACACAAGGTGGTTACCTTTCCTAGTGATAGACCAAGTTTTACATGTAGTAGCCGAAAACTCATTTCAGTGACAGAACACTTTTCAAATTGGTTTATAATAAGGCACAATAGTCTATGTCAATAGAAAGTGGGAACTGCCAAAGGGGTTGTTTTTTCTGTTTGTTTGTTGGCTTTTTTTTTTGTTTTTTTGTTTTATTAGATCAGAAAGGAAGAAGATCTCTGTTCCTAGCATAGGAAAGGCAGGGTTCCAGTTTGAGCACACTTGAAGTTGCATGACAAGCTGTGAGGTCGGCCATATTGGCCTGCGCCATTGTTGTGCCATCAAGCTGTTCGTTAACCTAGCATTTAGATTTTATGCCAGCAGCCTCTTCTGAACACACAATCAGGGGGGATAATGTATGTGAGAAATAGCACTGGGTGAGGTCATCAGTGACACTTCCTTTGCCTGTGAAAGGGTGTTCCTTTCTGTACCTGCAGGGTTTCAGCAACATTAGATGCCTTGCTTGTTTGATATGAAAAAGAATTAAAAGTCTAGATGTAATGCCACAAATCTATCATTTAAAAAAACTGGCCAGAAAGATAATATTGTTTTATTCACAGTAATAAATATTTAAGGTGTTAGTGCACAAAATATAATTATTGATAATCAGTGCAGCTCTTTGATTTTTTTAAACTGCTATTTTCAAGTTAAGGCCAATAGAAATGTAAGATGATGATGATGATCATTATCATTATCATTATTATTAAAAGTATTGCAACCTTAATTTGTCTGCACCAGTACTTGGGGCAGAGAGAGCCAAAAGTTACAAAATTTAAAGAATAATTTTAAGGTTTGTGTGATGAAATCACTGTCTTAAAATCTGCAAAACTGGATCTCAAGCTCTTTCTGCCCAAGGTAAATATGGTCTTAGCATTCAGTAAAGAAATACAGGTTTACAACCTGGAAAATAAAACCTCATTTCCATAGTGAATGTTGTGATCAATGTGCAAAGCACTGATCCTACGGGAGCCATGGAAGCCTCAGATGATGAGCTATCACGGACCAACGTCTGGTTAGGGGCTCTGCCTATTAGCTGGATTCCAGCCTCCACATTTTAAACACAGAACTGCAGGTACAGACACCGTTAAAACACTCATAGATCTTGAAGTCTTAAATTTCCACAAGGGAAATTTCATGTCATACAAAATGACAGGAGAACCTGTATCGTGTTCCTAACATGGGCTACACACCAAGAAAAAAACACACATGCACACACAACGATGACAGGTTCTCCTTGCAATGAATGCACGCCATTGTGCAGGAACAGTGCGGGCAGAAATGAAGGTGCATGGGTCTCTAAGGGAGAGAAACTGGATTGACGCATTCAGACAGAGAACCAGATACTATTTCACTGTTGTAATTTTCAGTATTGCTGCCAAGATCTGGCTCGTTTGCCAATTTATTTTATGATGATATTCTAGGTAAAATTTTCATTGATTCACTCCTTTCTTTAGAAGGCATCTGGGCATTCATCTTCCACCACTGATGACATTTCATTTTCATGATGGCACTGGGAATGAATGCACTTAGCTTTATTTTAAGCCATGTTCACTCAATGTGAATTTCAAGCCATGTTCATGGAATAGCCTAAGAAAGTTTGGGGGCTATTTGGTTATGATTTTAATGAGACTATCTTCCTCGACACAACTTACACATATCAAAAAGTCAAACTCAAAATAATGTAAGTAGTCATGAATATGGCTCTTAGTTTTCTCCAGAAGAACTGTAGAAAGGGGTACCCGAGACTTCAACATACATTTCACTTTTAAGTAAAGGTCCCACAGTCTTTCCCAAACCTTCCCATAACCTTCTGCTTATGGTTGGATGCACAAATAGTTGCCTCATATAACTATTGGAATTATTAAGAACCCAAATAAAACACAAGCTTTCCTTTATTATCATTGTTTTCTTATTGCAACAAATACTCAGTTTCTTGCTGATGCAGTATTAAGCTTTGATAGCTTGAATTTTAAATTTGGTCATCTTAAGAATGATCACAAAGGCTTTTTTTTGTTGTTGTTGTTGTTTTTGTTTTTCATTATCTACAGAGATTTTCACCAAAGTTACACTGTAACACACACAAATGCTGTCTTGTCTTTAAGGCACAACACATCAGTATGAACATTTTGTTTGCCAAACTTAAAAAAAGAGACATTATTAGACTCCCACTGCCCACCCACTTCCCTCCCCAACAAATGAAAAGAAAAATTGCATCCACTTTCAAAGTCAGCTGCTAATAAAGTCACAGTAAATTATTTTCATCCATAATTTACACAAATTACAGGTCTAGATAGGATTGTCCTTATACAGTCTGAGTGCATTCCAATTCAGATTTTCTGGGCTAGGTAGGCTAAAGTCAGATTCAAACCTCAGGGCTGAGAAGATCTCCCATTTTGAGGAATGTTGTTGAACACCACCTTGTCAGACGGAGCCTGTGTTGGTGCTTTGCCAGGGGTAAGAGTTCTTTGCTAAAGCTGTTAATTCCAGTTAGGACTCACTCGGTGTGTACCAGCAACCTCCACAGATTTTTTATTTTTTTAAACATTAAAGTGTTGTAAATATAAGACCATAGAGCTTCCTTTCTGTAGCGCTAAAGTTTAACTCCATTCAGCAATCTGAATTCTTCATTCTGGAATTTTCATTCCAAATATGATTTCATCCTTTAAGACAATTTATATGTGTAAAGCCAGGGGCATTGAATCACACATAAAAATTCAGTGTACTTGAAATATATATATAAAAAAAATGGATCTCCAGCTAGAGAACACAGTTACAAATACTCTAATTCCAGTGCTTGATGCAGAGCCAAGAGGTCTGAGTGACTTGATATCCTCCAAAAGGGCATGTTGTGCTGTGTGTTGACAGAGGGAGGGACAGAGGAGAGAAGGGGAAGGAATGGAGAGAAATCATAACTCTTGTCTCAATAAAGCAGCAGTACACACAAAGACGTGTGGTTCACCCACATTCAAGGGAGAGAACTCAAGGGAAGCATGATCGTATTTGAAGGCTTGGTAGCATCAATATCATATTGTCAAGATAGTAGAGAAATAGATCTGAACTGGATTTTAATGTTTATAAAAGCAAATGCTGAGATTTCTTAAGTAGTTTAGTATTTATTCTGGAAAAGCATGACTAACATCAGCATCTGGGGAAGTAACTTGAGCACGGAGCAATCCTCCGTGGCTTATGGAAAGCAATTTTTAACCACAACACTCCTTATGGTTCACCTCTCAGAAACAAAATTTAAAAAATGATAAACTTCCTAAGTCCAAGGTTTTTTGTCTAGAGGAGAGGAAGAAGGTGAATTCCCTTCTATGTAAAAAAATAATTTGAAGCTGGACTATATAAGGTAGGAAACAATGTGGGGATGATCAACCTTCTTCCTTTTCTGGGGTAAGTAATAACTTAAGTCAGTAGCACTGACTTATTTCACTGGTATGGGACTGAAAGAAAGCACTCCAGCATCCATTCCCAATAGGGGTGATATGTACTAAAGGGGACAAAAATGACCCCTTTTGGGGAAAAATATTCTTAGACATTACAATGGTTTGAGCCTCTCCAAAGATATACCAGGATATGGTATATGTGTGATAAGCTTCACAAAAAAGTGTGATTAAGAAAAAATTGTCTAAAAATACTCCATTATGGACAATAATGAAAAAAAGAAATAATGCACAGTAGCAATTAAAACCAAAGCATTATTTGTAGTTTTGGGCTGATGGCATCTTGTAGAATATATACGTGTAGAGTACATATCCATATATATATAAAAAATACATATATATGTATATATATAAAACATGGAAATGTATTTTATAATAGAAGTTAAACATTAAAATAATAATCACTATGTTATGATTCTTTGTTGTCTAATATGGTAGCCAGTAGCCCCATGTGTGTATTGAGCACCTGAAATGTGACCAGGCCTGTTCAAAATGTATACTGAATTTCAAAGACTTAGAATGTAAGCATTACATTAGTAATTATCATTTTTATTAGATATTGATACAGTAATATTTTAGGTATATTGGGTTAAATTATATTACTAAAATTAATTCTACCTGTCTCTTTTTTTAAAAAATGCAGCTTCCAGAAAACTTAAAATTACAACAATGGCTCACATTATGTATTTCTATAGGGGGCTGTGGTTATACATTAATTCTTAAACTTTGAAATTTCTTCTTAAATTTGCAAAACAAAACAAGTTTCTAGGTCCAGTTAAAGCACAGAAGTTTTTTTTGTTCATTCAGCTCAGATCTATTTTTAACAACAAAATGGTACTTTGTATTTCTGCGCATGCGATTACAGCCACATCCAAAGAAAAGCATGCATCCTGCATACTAGGGGGACCAGCCACCTGTGTTTCAAAATAGAACCGTAAGCCTTCACCATCACCAAAACTGTACCTACATAAACAACCATTTGGAAATAGCATTCTAACCAAGGTTCTCATCCACCTGGAGTCATGCCTTTTTCTCCTGAAGTTTCAGGGGTAAAACAGAGGGTATAACAACTGGGGTGCCAAGTCCTGTTTTCACACCATGAATAAATGGTGTAGACTTTATGCATTTTCATTTTCAAAGGCAAATAATATCTCTGGTTTGGAAAAGCGAATTTATATTGCCCTGACCTAGATCTGTGTGAATTTCACATAGTCTAAAAGACATGCAAAATGTCTGCTGCAGTGGTGCAATGACTACTTGTTGTGTGTCATGATGGTGCCAATGTGAAAAATCAAAATAGCGTGTACTCTGGACATTGACAAACTCCAAGAGGTAATTCAACTGTGTGCAACTGGAAGGATTCTAAGTAGCACTGAGCAGTGAAAGTTGTGTTTCTTGAAGCTGCATCTCTGATCTGATACAGAATGTCCGAGGGGCCAGTGGGCTGTGCTGGGTCACTGATGTTGCTAACAATTAAGACCAGGAGCTCTGTGGTAATCTGAGCTACACCAGTTCTTAGTGTTATGGAAAAGCACGGAATTTTTCAATTATGGCTTCCAACACTTCACCAAACCTTCTAAAGTAGAAGCTCTTTCTCATTCTTCATCTTGCTTGATTTAAATTATCTACAAACCGAAGTCATTTCTTTTATCTTTCTAGTATAGCTATAAACTTTTCTTAAAAATTTATTTTGGAAAGCAGAAATCAGGTAAACACTCCAGCACATGCAAGTGTGAAGGCTTTATTAGATGAGGATTTGAGCCCTCCTCAGGATAATGACAACATTCTTTCTATGTAAAACAATATAAACTGATATGTCACTGTTTAAAAATAGCAATCATCATTTTGCTTTATTCTATAAATTATACGATTTTTATCCTGGCTAGATGACATTTTGTGACCATTCAGTGAAGGAACCATTAGGTCTCAGTGTTGTGTCAACTGATAGTTTGGTGTCCAGGACCAATCCTGGTATCATTCCTCTTTTGATCTTGGGCCAACCATTTAATGGTTTTTAACTACCTTAATTTCTTCCTCAGAAATATGGGCTAGATGAAAAGGCTTATTTAAATACCTAAGGCCTATGAGATTTTCTGAATATGTTTAAAGTCACCTGCTTGGCTTCAGTCGAGTACTAACGGCTCACTCAAACAGGCAACACTCTTCTAGAAGATATAAGGCATACTGCCTCTAAGTCTCTATGACAAGTTGGCACCAAAGGATCTGAATAATACATGTCATTTCAACAGCATTTATTAAATTCTCTAGCAATAGTTTTTTCTTCAGCTACTAAATCTATCCTTAGCATTTATCATCAAGGAGCACACTTACTACAAGGCACTCAGAAGGACCACTGGCATAGAAGGTGGGTGAGCAAAAGGGTAAGAACAGAGCCACTGATATGGTTTCTATGGAGATCATTAAACTTGTCTATCAGGTTAAACTCTATGTGTTTAAAAATGGTTATTTTCCCCTACCTTTCTCAAAGATCATCATATCTGTGTGCATTACACATAAACACACACACACACACACACACACACACACATAAATCTAAATTTTTGTACATTTCCTATCAAATTTTAGGCAAAAAAAATGCTAGACTCCAAATGGTTTATTTGAATGTAAGTATTGACCTTCTCATGCTCTTACTGCTTTGCATCTATAAATTCAAATCATTTGTCAAGCTGCCATTGGGCCAAACTACAGGAATGCAAACACAAAAGCTTGCATTAGAAGTATCACACCAACATTGTTTGAGACGGGTTACCTTTTTTGCTGCCTGTTCTTCTTCTACACCATCCCCAATTACAACATATACTACTTTTCTGCCAAACCTTTGCATTATTCGTTCAAAGCAACTTTCTTTTCCTGGAAGATAAATGAGATAAAGTTCAGAGTGAAGTTACCTGGTTAGCGGCATGCTCCTCATCTCGGCCATCTCCAATCACAACATAAGTTATGTTAGTGCCAAATCTGGACACTATACGCTCAAAACAGCTTTCCTTGCCTGAAAAACAATGCACTGCTTATTCTTCCAGCCATTGCATTCATTAACCTAAAGATTCATAAAGTGTTAGGTTAATTTCTCTTGAACATCAATCACTTAAACTAGCTTGCAACCTCTGGGTTTATGAAATCAACAAATACATTTGAATAATGTTAAGTCTTTACTTGAGACAGATTATTGAACAAATGTGTTTCACACACCAAAAAAGTCAGTAGGGTTTAAGCATTTGACCCAGAGAAAATAGCATCTTTTACACCACCAAAAGAATACTGGAACAACTTTACAAGCAACTATGAGTTTTAACATTTTTTTTTTGTTTAATTCTGTGTATCAATTTTATCTAGTTTAAGTAGTACAGACAAGTCAGCTAGAAATATTACTGTAAGAAACTGAAGGTTCACCTGTAAGGAAGGAGGAAATACTAAGATGTGGATTTACCTTGATAAACAACTCCTTTCTTCAAGTGGCTGGGAGCTAGTCTGCTCAGATTAATTGTACTAGGCGTGCTATTTGGGCCACAGCACTGTGGACACCTGTCTCCTCTGACTGTACTATGGGAATAACACGGTGGAATTTCTACATATTCTTCGTTTTACAATATTGGCATAATTCTCTGAATTTCATTCCCAGAATGTTCATGCAGTCATGGCTATTTTTTGCATCTTTTTCTTAATTTGATAGTTCAGAACTCCAAAAAAAAAAAAAAAACCCAAAAAACAACAAAAACAACAAAAAAAACTAGCTTAAAGGGAAAAATAAAAATCATTGTTTTTTCAGATTAAATATGAAGAACAATTTGGCCAGTAAAAAAGAATATCGTCCTTGCTAGAAGAAATGCTTATATGCTGGTGCAAAATTATTTGACATGTCAAAATGCAAAATAAAGTGTGATAGGTTAATCGTGCCAGCATAAATACATACATTTCTGTAATGAATGACTGGGACTGGTATCAGGGCTCTGAGCTGTAGTGTGTAGGGCAATGTGGAATTTACAAAGCTTGTAAAGGCTCTCTTTAACTATACTCCTGAAACAGCTGCAACTGGGGGCTCTTTTTAGCTTGTGCCAATATTGAAACTCTGCGAGGCCCAGGACACGTTATTTTTGGTAGGGGATTTTGGGATTCTGAGCTCTTGTCAAGATGCCAGAGCCCAAGTTTGCTGACCTGCAGGGCACATTATACAACCTATTTCCCCAGGCATTTCCTTGACAAGACAATATGCAATATGCAACATGCGAGCTGTTTTCTTTTAACTCTTTCAGGATGGCAGAGGTTAGGAAGCTCTGTTTTTGAAAGATTATTAGAGACGTAGTCTGTGAGAGGCACTTCAAGTCACAAATGGCTCCGCAGACAGAGAGTAAGCAAATAAACAAGGTTGTAGATCTTTAATTACTAGGGAACATTGTTGGAAATGTGGATTTCCAGGCATTCATGAGTTATAATGCATGAGATTATTTTTTTTCTGGAATAAAGGATGCTACTTCCATCCATCTGGCACTCCCCTGTAATGCCAACATAGTATTTTTATCTTAGATCTAGATTATCGCATCTGCAAAGATGCAATACACCATATACCATACTAACTAAGATACTAAGTACCACGGCCAAAAACACTCTATTATTTAGAAAACAGGTGCTGTAATGAAAGATAAATACAAATACATAAGTAAACAGAATTGTCCAGATACTGAATTCAGAATTTCATAGGCAACAGTTTTCATAAAATTTGCATGTGTACAATGAGTCACAGGCTCCTTTGTTATCTGAGCTCTATTCAATTTGCGTGATATTCTAATAGCAAAACTGATTAAAGAGGGAATCATGCAGAGAGACATATTAAGAAAATCCCCCAAGACACAGATGTGAACACATTTCATACAGAGTTAGAAAGAATTTTCTTACCTATTTTAGTTGCACTGTAAATATTCTCAATGGGGAAAGCACCTCCTAAACTATAGAGTAGAACCTTCGCGAGTGCTGGGATCAGTTGGGTTGTCGTTACCAAGACATTTACGCAGTTACTCCTACGATAGGGAGGAAATACGCATTGTTGTTTTCTAATACTAAATAATTTCTAATGGCGCAGATTTTAAATGGTCACTGGGGTCTTTCAATTCCATAACAAATGGGCCCTGATAACCTAACCTTTAAATGTCAACAGTTATTTACGGAGTGCCTGCTACCTTACAGGCATCATGACAGAGGCTAGGAATATATCCCCAAATGGGGGAAGCGGAAGAAGACAGGCAAAAAGAAGTCACGGATGAATGACATTTTTGTCCCCGCTGCGTCCCAGATCACAGGCTAGATAGGAGAGAGACAAGGAAGTAGACACCTGCAATATGAAATATGTTCTATAGTAAAGATCTCCTCTTTAGGCTTCTGTGGAACCTCAGAGAAGAACACCTGCCTCAGCCGATGGCAATCATGGGAAGGTTATCAGAGGGATAGTTTAGCTCTAAGTTTTACAGGTATCCAGACGAGGTATTTTTTAGAGTGGTAAGATTCTATGTCCCAGGGTTAGAAGAGCCTGGAAAAGTAGTAGTCAGAGGCAGAAAGAAGGTGAAGGGACACGTAAAAGGAGTTTTTGGATTTTGTGGGAGCAACAGTCCAGTGTTCCAATCAAGAACACTTCTTCAGATGGGGATCCTGAAGAAGTAAGAATGGAGAGGACTCTTATTTATTCCGGAAGAGGTGAATCCCTGAATCTCCTTCACAACAACAAAGGGCGAACTGCATTTAATGGGTCCAGTTTTAATCCGTCTACAAAGGCCCTACTCTTGGAGAGTGAAAATGTCTCATTTTACAACTTACAGTTGTTTCTTTCAGAGTAATATTGCAGGGAGATAAAGGAAACACCAAGAGAGTGGAAACTGTGAGGCAGAGATCTGGAAAGAATGGACTGTGGTCCTTCCTTCTGGATTATGGAAAAATTGAGCCGTCCTGCCTTGAGGGGCTCAAACCACACACATCAAATTGGAACTCAGAAGGCATATAGGTACGGACCTTTCTCTACTGGTATTTTGTAGCACGAGCCTTTAATACCTATTAGTGAGAGCCTCAAAAATATTCTCTAGAATTCTCTAGATTGATTTTCAGAAGCCTGGTTGGAAGTTAGAAGAGCAAGTTGGGTGCCAACTTTTCATGGTATGTATATGCTTACCCCCCACTACACTTAATATTATGCTTTAGATTCTTTAGATCCTGTGTAAAGAAAAACTGTAATTTATTCAAAAACAAGGATAAAACCTTTATAATTACAGGCTTTTTAAAACATTTTCATTTCTAAATTATTTCCATAGATAACCTGATTTTGTAATGGGAGCTCTGATTTCTGGAAGCACGTGACGAGGTTCTCACTTATATGGGATAAAGAAATAAAGCCTTCTAGAGGCAGAAGTTTAGTTAAGTATCACGAATGTAATCCTTAATGTTGCCAATAAGACAATAAAGACCTAGGAAGTGATTTGCCTGTTATCAGACAGAAACTCCCCAAATAATGGCAGATTATTAAGCATAATACACAAACAGTATTACTGTATTGAAGTAATATTTTGAAATCTAGCTGTACCACTGATACTGAGTGATACTGGAGTTATATCATTTCTTTTTTAAATTACAAACTTGGCATATATTTGTAAATTTGCAGATTTATAAATTATAAACATTGCATATATTTAATATTCAACTTATAATGCACTGTAACTTCTAATCACAAACACTGCATATATTTATAGGTTACATGTATATACATTTGTGAAATATGGGCAAATATCAAGAACATGAGAAGCATCAATTATTTAGCTATCCAGAGAGCAGAGAGTAACTGCTCTCACCATTTTGTGTGTTTACTTTCAGAATTTGTGTATAGATATTTTTTCTCATTAGTACCACAATATACATATAATTTTTTTTCTTCTTTTGCTTGTTTATATCATGAGCCTATTCACTTATGTCATACTATCTATTAGTCCTCCTTTCCTCACAAAATATAATGTGTGAAAACTACATATGGCTGCAGCATCTTTTTTTAAAGTTAGCTCACTTAAGATAACATTATAAATAATGTGTTACATAGAAAATTTTCCTACACATTTGATTATGACATTTGACTATACTCACAGGAGAAAAATTAGAGCTGGAGGTTGCAAACTTAGCTCAAGGCTCGGATACATAATTCAGCCATGCTTTGTATAAGCTTCTGTTCTCCTGGACATTTTGTAAAAAAAATTAGCAGTAGGGTCCTACATATGGATGACTTGACAAATTTGAAAGCACTGAAATCTCCAGTGTGTAATGACGTATTTTTCCCTTTCTCCTTGTTACACTTTTATTTCTTAAAATCACATACCCATGTTGTTGCTTTAAGACCAGTGTGTAATAATAATCTCTCTATATCATGGATAACACGTATATAATCTATATAACACTGTAATAATCCTTGGTTTTTAAGCATCTAGGAGCCTTCTTTTAGAAATAATGGAAGCTGCTGACCTCCTTGTCAGAGAAATGTACATTCTACTACATTTTACACACAATTTCAGGGACTCAGGAGCCCTCACACCTTAGCTTCCTTGACCTTTTGTCTCCATATCACCAGTTACAGGTCACAAGCCAGCAAGTCCCATTTTGAAACAGCTTCAACTGTGAGACAGTCCTTCCTGACATAGAGCCAGAACTTCCTCCCTAGGATTCCCACACATCCATCCTCATTTTCTCCTTTAGAGATCAGAGAGAAATGTAACTTACTTTCAGCCTAACATCTCAAACAGTTGAAACAGGTAATCTTGTTTCACACAGGATGTTTCACACAGGACTCTCCTTCAGACAAAACTCTTTGGTTCCTCCCTCCAACTGTTCCTTTCAGGTGGTATCTATCCTCAGCCTAAAACCCTTCTGGCCACTTTGCTGGACATAAGATGTCAAATATGCCACAGCCCCCATTGGAATGTGGTGCCCAGAACTGAGTGAAGTACTCTGGTTTGGCTTCCCCAGCCTGACCCAGGAAACTTGTAGCTTCCTAGCCACCTCCATCCACCCACTTACAGTTTCCGACATCAGTGTAGTTGCTGGTTATGTGGTGGCGGGAAGCCACGTGGAGGATTGGATGCACACGTGCTAACTTCCATGTTCTAACCCTGGATTCTCCTTTTACCCCACTGAGGCTTTCTGCATCCAGATTCAATCAGTCCAAGTATTACCTCTTCCTCTGAATTTGTGCTACCCACAGGTTGGCTATGCATGCTTTTGTCCACCTAACTCAGAAATAAAATTAAGGATAGTATAGAGATTCATCCCCATCCTAACTAGCTATCACTTTCCAGATTTATATCACTTCATGAACTAGCATCTATGACACATGGTGTTCAACTAGTTATAAGTCTATTCAGTTCTATTATCTACACTAGTAAGTCAGTATTTCACTGTTCAGTTCTAACAACACAAAGGTTACAAGTTTTTCAAAGAGCTTTCACCAGGGATTTTGTTACATTTAAATATGCATATTATCAGGGCACCTGGGTGGCTCAGTCGTTAAGCGTCTGCCTTTGTTAAGCATCCGCCTTTGGCTCAGGTCATGACCCCAGGGTACGGGGATCAAGCCCCACATCGGGCTCCCTGCTCAGTGGGAAGCCTGCTTCTCCCTCTCCCACTCCCCCTGCTTGTGTTCCCTCTCTCACTGTGTCTCTCTCTGTCAAATAAATAAATAAAATCTTAAAAAATAAATAAATAAATTATGCATATTATCTATAGTGGGCCAAAACACTTAAAAACATGCACTCTGTGTAAATTGTATTATTTTATTTTTTTCATCATCTCCTGTACTTTGCCACTAACAGAGTGCTGTCTTTTCTTTTTTCTTTTCTTATTACAAGCCACATGACCTTCCTGTGGAGATTATCAGTAGTTATACAGAAAGGAGGGGGCTCTCCTGCTGAGAAGCTGCAACTCCCATCCTCTACCCCCAAACACCTCCTCCACACACATTGAAAATCACTTGCTTCAATGAATTGTTGGGTCCCTTGAAATTCTAAAATACTCCAGTAATTAAAGAATTTGTATATATGTTGCACTATTACAACTACATCTTCAATACAATAAATGCAGAAACTGAAACAATACCACTTACCTAGTACTAATAATTGATAAGGATTTAAGTGCATTTGTTAGCCAGGAGTCTGTCAGACCTTCGATCTCTGCCCTTAACTGGAGCCATGCATCTCTCTTGGCAGGGCCAAGGAGTCCTGCAACCGAAAAACAAGGCAGAATCAAGAGATGACAAATTTCAGGAATACCTTGTCTAGGTCTCCCTTCTGTCTAGTATAGATCATATCAGAAACAGAGAGAGACTATTCATGTCAATAGTGATCTTTCATTTAAGAACTGATGATCCATTCATTCATTCATTTATTGAACAACTTCTAGATTTCAGGTCCTGGGCCAAACAGTGGGCATGAAACAGTGAAAAAGTGGGTCCCAGCCTCTGTTCTCACTGAACCTAGAATGTGGCACAGTGGACGCGATCACCTGAGGAGCTTCGCCACTCCCGTGCTGGGGTCCCACCCCAAAAGACGGTGACGTGACAGGATAGGTCTGGAGAAGAGGCTGGGGTCAACCAGCCCAGGGATACAAACCTCAAACACTCTGGTGGTCTGAAAATGTTTCTTTTTTTTAAGATTTTTATTTGTTTATTTGAGAGAGAGAGAGCGAGCACAAGAGGGGGAAGGGTCAGAGGGAGAAGCAGACTCCCTGCCGAGCAGGGAGCCCGATGCGGGACTCGATCCGATCCCGGGACTCCAGGATCATGACCTGAGCCGAAGGCAGTCGCTTAACCAAATGAGCCACCCAGGCGCCCTGATAATGTTTCACTTCTTAATAAAACAAAATCATGCAAATCTGCTAAAAAGAAATTTCTTATTTAAATAGTATTTCAGAATATTAGGAGCACATATACAGGTGGATGATTTTTAAAATCAAAATGTATAGTTTCTGGCAACTCTCATTTGTCCTTATTTCAATAAAGGAATGCTAACAGAGTACAGAAAATGGATTTGCATGTCAGCACTTAAACTTTTAAAGCTATAATATTATTTATTAGTAATCTTGTTAGTTTTTACATAACTTTAATACCCTTCATGAGGGGAACAATGCCAAACCTAAATAAAAATTATTTCAGATTTCTCAAGGGGATATTTATTTTAAAATTAAACATGTTACCCACAATTGAATTTATTCTATTTTATTTAAGATTTTATTTATTTATTTGACAGAGAGAGACACAGCAAAAGAGGAACACAAACAGGGGGAGTGGGGGAGGGAGAAGCAGGCTTCCCGCAGAGCAGGGAGCCTGACAGGGGACTCAATCGCAGGACCCTGGGATCATGACCTGAGGCAAAGGCAGAGGCTTAAGGACTGAGCCACCCAGGTGCCCCACCCGCAACTGAATTTAAACAGAGTATCTGTTTGTCTGATTTTACAAATGTCTTATCTAGAGCATTGGAGTGAATTAGGAAACTGGAGTTGTCTGTCCTGCAGGGGACTCTTTCTCATTTGGAAATGAAGATCTCTTATTTCTAAGATCTCTTTTTGGTTCTAACAACCATAATAATAATAATATTGCTATTGGCCTGTGGTTCTACATATTTTTTTTAAGATTTTATTTTTTTCATTTGAGAGAGAGAGTGAGCACAAGCAGAGAGAGAGGCAGTGGGAGAGGGAGAAGCAGACTCCCCACTGAGCTGGGAGACAACGTGGGGCTCGGTCCCCGGACCCTGAGATCATGGCCTGAGCGGAAGGCAGACGCTTAACCGACTGAGCCACCCAGGCGCCCCTACATGTTTTTTACTCTCTTATAGCTACTGAGCGTCTACTGAACATCTATTATGTACCTTAAGGCTCACTAGACACTGGAGATACAAGTGTATTTAACTTATCATTCAATTTTAGATTCTGATTTAAGCTCCTCAAATCATCCTTTAAAAAGAGAGAGGGGAGAGAGAGAAACGAACAGAAAACCCTGGGAGAAAAATGTTATGTGACTTCATAGCTAATCTTAGGATCTTGCTGACATAAAATTGATCCTAATAATAGAAATAACCAAGGTTTATTTTATCAAGAAATGTATCCAGGATTTTAGTTTTGATGTCAGGTTGTGATATCAGGTTGTGATATCACTTCTAATACATGGATGAAGGTAAAATAATTTAGATTCCACCTACAGAGTATCCGAACATTTAAAAACCATGATAATCAAAGTTAATACTATACATGGAAAAAAAAAGATATACTGCCAGACAACATGCAATTTTTAAAAAATAAAATAGTCTGGCTTAAGTCTCTGAAATGACATAAAGCACTGTTTATATTTATTTTGGAAAGGATTCCAGAAAGATAATGAGGACCAACCACTCTGCTTTAATGACTGGGGCCTTTGCTTTTAGGCAGGTCTTCCCACTGCCTCAATGAGTTCCCCTGTCTGGTTTGCACGAATTGTATCTGCACAAGAGGAGTAAACTTCCCATGCCCTGCTGTAAATCTTGACCAAACATCTGGGCACAGAGAATTCCCAACTCCTTTGGCAGAGCCACATGTTTTATTTTGCAGTTACATCCCCCCAACCCCTCACCCCCCACAGCCCCAAATAAGAAACTTAAGATTCTGACTCAGGGAAGTTCAACAGGAGCTCTTGGTAACTTTTTTCTACTAGAGTAGTCTCCAACATGGGACACAGACCTACAGGTCAGATCCTACTTCCCTCTACAGTATCTTTATTAGATTTAAAGAGCCACACATACCTCCAACATTATTCTTGTAGGTGTTGTATAATTCTTTTACTCTTCTGTAACGAAAAGCCAACTTCCTCATCCAGTCAACCCCTCCTCTTACACCTGTTGGCAAACAAAGGTTTGCACTACTTGCAGCTGCATGGAAGCCATCAGTTGCAAAACTGTAGGTACTGCAACACCCAAAATACATTAAAAAGAAATAAAAGAAATAATTACAGGTGCAAAACTCCATAGCTGAATTTCTGTAGGAAAGAGCATACTGAAAGGCATGGCTTACCTTAAGTCCTGCCCATTATCATCAGAGGAAACATCATCTATATGAACTTGATCACACTCCTGTTAAAAACATCGGAAAAGTTACTTGTTTTTCAAAGGATGCCTGTGTGGTTTTTGGGTTTTCCATCTTTCCATTTCAGGCCATGGCCAGAAGGTGGCAGCATTTGCCCATCTATCCCACAGCCAAGCTGGGGGAATGGCAGCATTTCTATTTTAAACCCAGAAGAGTACCATAAAAGGGGGTCTGAAAACATATGACATGTGGATTTCTTTTGAGCAGCTTAAAATTGTTTACTCTGAAAATTATGGATAACAAATTATCTTTTGAATCTTTATAAGAATGACTGGTGTTCACTTTTAGCCATTTCTGTTGCGTATACTTAAATATGGACACAAAGCTAATTTGAAGATACACAGAACTTGTGTGGTTGAACGTCAGGTGGTTACTATTATTTGCTATTTGTTGAGCAGCTATGGAGGGGCCTGATGATTATGGTGTCCTGTGAGATTTCTAGACTTCCTACCTTTTGCTGGGCCAGGGGTACCAGGAAGGAACCATGCTGATGCTATTCTAAAAGTCCTGGTCTTTTAACACAGAAAAAAAGCTAGATAACCGTGGAAGTCGGTATCTTTTATTACTTTTTTTCCCAAGTTTTGAAATCCCAAGCTGAAAATGATACTTACAAATAAAAGGGAAATAACGAAGATTTACCATCTCCAACGTGCTACAAACTCAGAGGAGAATAAACTTTAGGTACATATACCCATACACTTAATATGACTGAAATCACAGTGTTCTCAGAGCAAACGGTTACTTTTCTAGATAAGAAGTAAATTCTTCTTTGCTGTTCTAAGAGTCCTATTCCATCTTCAAATGATCTGCAAAGTTCTAATGAAATAGTATGTGATCTGAAGGTGGAATTTGGCTAGGGCATTTAAAATACCTAGTACTTACTGACTTTAGGATAAGTATGGTTTAGCTTTTTGGGCCTCTTTTTCTCTCTTCAGATTGTTTCAGATACTCAGATCCTGACTGCATAACATAGTGCGTACTATTGAAAATCACTTTTTAAAAAATTATTAACTCTGACAAGAAGATGCCATACTAAGCAAGGGCTTTTCAGCTACTATTTATATTCATTATAGGACCTGGAAAGTATTCGGTAGTGAAATATTTCATATCTCATCTCAAGCTTTCCACACTGAATATATTAGAACCTTTTATAGTTTGAGGTTGAACTAGCTGATCTGGGCTTCTTTTAAAATGTAAAGTATAAAAGTTGCCCAATTAATACAATTTTAGTATGTAACTTGAAAATCCAGGTAAATAAAAGTTCATATGATTTACATAAATTATACATAAATTAGTAATTTTAGCATAAATGTCTACCAATACTCCCAGGTAAGGAAGGGCTCCAAAAAGTTAATCTGACTGGAAGCTCCCTGAGGGGGGTGTTTGGGTCACCTGGATATACCCCCCCCCCGCCACGTAAGGCACAATCTGGCACATGGTAATCGCTCAGCAATTCTTTGTTGACTAAATGGCAGATATCTAGACAATGACAGTTCTTGACAAAATTACCACAATCATTTAAGTTTTCTAACAGAAAGTTGCAATTATATTAACTGCATATCCTACATGGTAAGGACTGTAAGAAGATATTTATATCAAGAGTGGAGGGGAGTTGGGGGAGCATGGGGCACAAGCCAAGGCTGCAGAAGTGTAAGGGCGGGACGTGCATTTGGAAAGGGCTTACCCCATTTTGGCTAAGTATGGGTGGAAAGGAGTACAGCCCAAACTTTAACCAAAGGAGGCATTAGGCTTCCAGAAAAATCTCAGGGAAAAGTACGGCAAGCAACAGCTAGTGGCTACTGGATTGGGCTCTAAAGGAAAGGTTGGAGAGATTTAATCATTAGCATGAAAATTGGAAATAAAGTTCTCCCAGAATAGGGAGGCAACAAAGTGTTCTAGACAACCAAGACTTATTCCTTATTAGAGACGGTGACATTCTCGGTAAGTATGAAGACGGAAGTAAATTACTATCAAAATGGCATCATGTGAAGCTGTCCATTCCACTGAAGTTTTGAAGTCTTTCATTATGTAAATAGTTTCCATCTCTCTCTTTTATAATAAACTACAATAAATAAATAAATATCCAAAAAAAAAAAAAAAGGGGGAAATCCTTACGAATGACTCTGGTAATTAGAAGTTATTTCTAGATTTCATACCTTCTCATCCTAATTTGTAGAGAAATTCCTCTGACATTTCAAGTATTAACTCACATGATTAATTTGTACATTTTGCCCCTAAATTTATTTTTTACTCCTGAGGACATCAGTATATCAAACTTATTGGAGCATGAGCTCCATATTTGAAGTTATGTTTGAGATTTTTCCAAATGGAACTTCTCTTTAAATTTATGCCTAGTTAACTATGCTTGTTGACTCTGGACTCTTGCCTGAGGATTACAGTCCAGTGAAAGAAATCTGAACTTGAATCACTTACATTTTTAGAAAATTCCAAGTAATTGTTCTTCAATTAGCTTTCACTCAGAGGAATTTTGCAAGAATTATTTTTGACCAAAACCTGAAATACTAAAAATAGTACAATGCGTGGCTTCAACAAATTTCAGTATAAGGACTCAAACATTTGGACTAATTCTGTTTAATTAATCTTAAATTACTTAATTTTGTCTCGCGCGGTGACCATGAAGTTGTCACTGATCTTTATCAGTTATAATCTACACAGCAGCCTTCTCTCACCTTTGTGAACCTGAACTCCCCAGTGTCTTCTTTTCTGGAAGTTATTCTAACTGAAATAACATTTTATTTCAACAGAGAGCCTTCTCTCCTTAGGAGGAGTAGTGTGAGCCTTTGCCTCCCAGCAGTTGGGCAGGATGCAGCGAAGTGTCTATTAGGATTTAAATTTGTATCTTTTAAGGAATTATGTGAAAGCAGCTGCTACTACATATGTTACAGTATCTACTGAAGGATTTGAGTCTCCAATTAGAGTTCTGGGTTAAGAAAAGGAACCCTGAGATATTAACTACAGAAGCAAAAAAAAAAAAAAAAAAAAAAAGGCTAACGGTGGAGTTACTCTCTTGAGGAATTCGCCTCTTTGTTAGCAGGAGCAGAAATAGCTTAACACCCGTCTGCAGCCCATGACAGTCTTTGCTTACCAGAGGTTTACTGAAATAAAAAATGGGGAGAAAGACAAGTTGACTTTCCAAATCAGTTGTAGAAGGATGGTGGATATATATGTAACAGCACTGAATGACTTTGAAAGCTCCTGTTTAGATTTTATTTGTTTCGTTCATGTCAAACTTGCTAAAAGTATTTGCAAATTCATCATATGCTACCCTCACTTTTCTCACTTTACTATTCTGTGAAAAGCCGGGCGGTAAATTTACTCCATCTGGCTCCTAACGTGCCACTAAAAAGCTAAAAGGTCATTTATTCCATTTATTTCTAATAAAAAATAATTAACGAAATGAAATAAAAACTCTAAAACCTGAATAAAAATCACATAAAATTTTTTTTTGGTCTTTCACAGGTTTAAAAGGATGAGTAATCTTTGAATTTTCTTTAGAAAAATGAGACTCATCCATTTTAACCAACAGAAAAACCAACCTAAAAGTTATCACCATATATAAAAATTCAAGTTCCAAAAAGATTAAAATGTGTTTTCTATTATAATGTATATATAAAGTCATTCTGTATACTACCCTACTAATAAGTAGCAGGATTAATTTAAATCAGGTTTTAGAGAGGTGATTATTTTTTCTTATTATCTAAAACTGGAAAACCTGCCGAGGAATACTGATCTTTCATATTGGCCATTAAAGAAAACAAATAAAACCTCTTTAAACAGACAGTAATTTTATTATCCAGTAAAAACTGTGACTCACGGCAGAGAAAACACCACCAAAAAAATGATACTACTCAGATTTCCAGCACATACATTTATGGGATATACTAAAAAACAGAATTTTTACTCTTAGGTCTCAAGTGCAGCTGAAACTGCATTTAAGACCTTGTCAATTTCTAAAACTTATTTAAGACACTGACTAATTTAGCTTTTCTTTCTCACACCCTTCTGTTAATTTCAGCATGGTATGGGGGCAGAAATATGTGCTCCAGAGCCAGAGAGATTCCAGAGTTTCAAATCCCAGTTTTACCACTTAGCTAGCAGGTAACCTTAGACATGATTTTTATGCTTGTGGGACCTACAGTTTCTCCTCTACAAAAACAGTGTGATAAACAAATTTATTTCAAAGGTTATTATTCAATTAATGGAAAATCCAATATAAAATGTTCTGCACAAGGTGGGATTTCATCAATAATAATCTCCCTCTCCATTTATAGTAGGACTATAGATAAACACTTTTATTTCATTGTGAAACCATTGGGTAAAAAATAAATGTAAATATGTCACTTAAAAAATATTTCACCACAGTTGCACTTGATTGAGAAGTACTTCTGCTCAGTGCTCAGCTACTCAGTTACTTCAAATTTTACCATCTGAATGCCTAATAACTCAGATCATTAGCACCCAGATTATATACCTTATTACAGTACTTATTTAGCGGTCTTCAGACTATTGGGGGAGGGGGAGTTCTTTCATTTTGTTATTGTTTTTACTTTCCCTTTGAGGTTGGAAATGAAAAGATAAATAAGAACAAAAGAAAAATGCAATGCAACCAATCAGATGTGCTATGTAAACAGCTCTAGCACTGTTTTACCCAGATGCAGAGGAAATAAGGAATGATAATGTTGTCTAAAATTAGGCTTCAGATTATCTACACAACTTAATGGCCCATGCCAGCACCATGAATAGTACCCAGTGATTTAACCTAAATAATATCCTGGTTAGGAACCTGGAAAAGCTAATGTTGACTCCAAAGGTGCCCGGTGGGTTGTCTGGTATGGGACAGCAAACCAGAGCTTCTCCTTTTCTGAGATACTTTTGTTTTAAACAGGTGCCAGTAAATAGGCAGAATTCATTAGTGCAAGTTAGCTTTTGTTTATATTTGTATATACATTTTTCCCGTTGACAGAAATTTTGCTATCCTCTTGAGCTAAATATTTTTCAGATTTCTTGAGGTTATCTGCCTATTTAGAAGCCATCTAAGCATTATAATAGTTGGGATACGACTATTCCTTTCTTTTTCAATTCTTACCTCTAAATCATTAAAAAATAAATGTGTATCAGCAAGATTAAAAATCATTTCCTCCATTCGGAGTCCCAGGGTTACAGCCATGGGGGGATCCTGAAAAGAAAATACACACAGAATGAGGTAAAATTTCAGTAACCACTTATTATTAAGAATATTTTTTTTATTAAGAATATTTGAAGTGCATATTATTGGGGGAGGTGGGGGTGGGTAGACTGTATGGATTTTTACCTAGGATCCAAAAGATTTCCTTAAAAAGCTGCCTTTCCAAAGGATAATCTAAACCATACTAAATATACATCTGAGAATTTAGAGGAATTCATACACACATCAAGACAACTTGGAACACATTTCCACATACATCTGTATGTTCGTGAGGAGGAAGTAGGAAGCAAGCTAGTTCACAGGACCCGGTTTATACGTGCTCCATGGAAAGTCCTTTGGAGAAAGATATTTGGATGGGCTACCGAAGAATGGAGCAGACTTATACAGAAAAGGAAAGGCCATCCTTCAAGAATAACAGATAATAAGTAGGTAAAGGAGAAAAGGAGGACTTCGGGGTGTCTGCAGGACGGGGGCAGAAAAATGTCATCTGAAGGTGGGCCAGGAAGAGCTGGTGGAACACGTTAAAACCACCACTCAGTTGTTAATTGCACTTTGATCGACAGGCAGCATTTGAGTACGCATACAGCTTGGTCTAACTGGCCTTTGACTAGGCATTTAGAGGGTAGGGTTGAGGATAACTAAAGGAACATTAATTCAGTAAAAGTAATCTAAGTAGAAAATACATAATGTTTAAAAGTTTAATGAACATAAGGGAGTTAGTAAGGAGGCAAGTGACTTAATTCTTTTCTACAGAAACAGAGATATTATCTAGCAGCAATGAGCTGAGAACCAAGACCAAAGCTGGTACTTTACCATGATTAACCAGAGTTGACAGCCTGGCATCAGAGGTGGAAGACTTTGAAAAGTAGGGAGAGTTTAGGGATAGGGCTGGGGAAGTAATTCATGCACAAACATTGTGCTTGAAATGATGGTGGCTGAAATGATCTCTAAAGGAGAATTACAATAGGTATGCCTCTGGAGATACAGAAACTAGAAAACCTGGAAGGGACAAAGCCTCAGAATTTGAGACCAGAATGGGTATTAGCAGGGAGAAGAATACGGTTTCGAATAAAGCTGACAAGTCTAGAAGGATACTGTTGGTTTTGGCTGAGAAATTATTTTGGAAGACTTTAGAGGGTGATTTGGGTTGAGTGGCTGGGCCAGGAGCCAGATTGTAGAGATTTGAGGAGAGAGAACCAAACTTGTGTTTTCAATGTTCTAATAAATGGCATTTCAAAAAAAAATATTTAAACTTGGGGAAATTAATGTTAACTTTACTTCAATTTATGATAAGGATATGCAACCCAGCAGGCCAAGCTGTGTTCGTTTATACCCCTGAACTTATTCCACTTAGCAGGAGAAGCCCTTCCTCATCCAATTCCTACATGGCAACGACCAACTTTCTGCCTATACTCCCTTCCATATGCTTTGAGGAGGAAACCCTAGAATAAACATATTTGAAGTGAGTGTCAGCTTCATATTCCGTAGTGATTAAAACTTAGAGAATAGGAATTGAGTGCTAAGAAAGAAAGAGGTCACCGAGGTGTCCTGAGCAAAGTGAAGACTCGATGTGGGAGAAGACGAAGATAGGGCAGTAAAGATATGTTGGATGTCAACACAATTTTCTGTTTGCATCGCTTCCTTAGAGATTTCTGTGGATTTTATAGTCAGAGACTCTCTTTTCAAAAACAGATGTTCACTGTTCACATACTTGATGGCATCCTGGTATCATGTCCTCCATTGCTCAGACTTGCCTGCTAGATTCATTTGTCTTCCAGTGACAGGATCATTTGGAGCAACATACCCAAAGACCAGATAAATTCCATTTTCTCCAACAAATATTCAAGAACACAAACAGAAACAGGGAGTGCCTATTTTGTGTCTCAGAAGGATCTCTTGCTGTTACCTTCAAGCATGAAATTCTTCTTTTTCCTTACTTCTTTTGTTGTTGTTCATGTTTTTGTTGCTGTTGAAAGAAAATCCCTGAAGGCTGACTAATTTTGTTTCAAAGTCTACGTTTGTCTTTTTCTGTTCAGGAATTCCTATTTCCAGTCTCTGTCTCTGTCTTTTGGAGTGGGGTGGATAGGCTGAGGATGGAAAACTTGTAAATATTCTGTCTAGTCATGGGACCATGAACAAAAAGTCTATAGAAATATCAGGAAAAATCAAATGTAATTATAGCATGAAAACATATAATTCCATTAGTGATGCTCGCTGCTTTTGAGGAATGTTCAGTGATGCAAGACAATAAAACTGAGCTCTACACTACTCCGTTATGTTTCTGATGATTACTGCCCTAAAGATATATATTTCAGATGGGGATTCAGAAACGTCCTATTTAAAAGGTTTTCCTTCTAGAGACTCGGTTGGTTGAATTCTTCTCCTATGAAGCGCCAATTTTTTCTTTTTAAGGTCTTAAATAAAATTACTGAATTTCTTATATTCATGTCTCACATTCTTTGCATTTATAGATCAGATTTATGAGGCTGGGAGAAAACATACTGTTCCTCTTTGATTGTTACTTTCATTGATTCCACGCTTCTGAAGTCCATAACTCTCTATGCGACCCATGATAGGCAAATCCATGAAGAATGCATTTTGTGCATCTGATAAGCATGCAAATACAATTAAAAAAAACCCAACATGAATTCTCTAACAAGTAAGCATAGCGTACGGTATGATGAAAACTGTATCTGAGCACTCCACGGGAATGCAGCCCCAAGGCACTAGACGGGGTCGTTCCTTGGTTTTTCAGGCTATGGCGATCCCACATCCCATTCTACTCAGAGCCAGGATTTAGTAAGCATTTTGGCAAAATATCATTTGTTAACTGGGAAAGTTTAGGTTTGAGGTTTGCCGGAGTGTGAACTAGCTGTATTTTACTGAGGTTTCCAGAGAACAAGGCCTGTTGAAAAGGAGGTGTTGCGTCAGCCATGCCAAAGGCTTGGCACAGATGGGCTAGGGACAGTCATGCCACAAGCCAAGGAAAACCATGTCTGTAAGAAGTGGTGATCTTGTTTCTAAGAGAATGTTTAGTGAGGGCTTACTTTCAAATATCGAGTTTCCCACCCTCCCAGCTTACTAAGTCACTGGGACAGCTAAATCTAAGTAGATTATAATACCACATTTTTCTAGCTAAAGAACCCACAGATGTAAGAATCCAAGAAAGATGACCAGCAAGTTGGGGGAGGTGGTCTTAGCGAGGATCTGTAATGGTGGGCACCCTCTGCTTGGCCAGACTCCTGAGAAGGAGCTACCAGAGCCAGCAACCCCATGGTTTTATCAGGCATTTGAGAGTTAAACATACTTCTGGATTGAACCCAAATTTTATACAGAGATGTTTGCTCATTTTCATGAGATGTTTGTAGAATTATGGGCACCTTATGAATCAAGAGTTACTGCCTTTTTTAAGTTTAACTGTAGTGCGTGTTGAGTTTAGGGTCTGAAATGAAGTGACAGTGAAAACTTGGATGGGGGGGTGGGGAGCGGGATAATAAGGGCACCAACAGCGCTTTGTGGAAGCTCTGATACACATTATACACATATAACCATTCCAGTACGTTCCAAGTGTCTACAGCAGAGTTTAACATGGTGCAAACTGAACTTCTGCCAATTTACTCTGTGTACTGCTCTATTAAAATACTTAAACTATTCCCAAGACATTTTAAGAGAGGGAGGGGGAGGGAAAGAGAGAGAGAGAAAGAGAGAGAGGGAGGGAGGGAGTGACGGAGGGAGGGAGGATGAAGAAAATGAATAACTCTTGGCCCTTAAATGTGTGATTCTAAGCCAGATGTTACCAGTTTTTAACCAAGTCAGGATCAAGTACGGCACTTCTCTATATCAAAATACTAATGCCTATTAGCCATGTTAGCACAGAACATAAATTGGAGCCAGACTGTCTGTCTACGGGCCTCTGCCCTGCACCGGGCCATCAGCTGGAATTCCTCCTCTAGAGACACAATGTAAAAATATCTCAGGAGAGGCAGCAATTATGTCTTTTTAAAGAAATAAGGAACTTTTTTCTTTTTTCAAAAAAGAACTAAAGCTCTTGGAGCAGTTATTCCTCTGGGACCAGAAGCACATTTGTCGACTTGGGGGCTCCAAGGCGGATGATGTGCACGTTCATTACAGAAGGAGGCAGACAGCAGCACTGTGAACTAGGGTAGGGAGAGCTAGTGGGTTTGCGAGAGTACGTGAACTCTTCTCATCGGTGACAGAGGATGAAGTGAAACTCAGTCATGAATCAGAAGGGCAGTTTTACAACTGACATGTTTCTCTATGATGGACAGGCAGAGGGCTTCAGGGTTCTCAGGGGGAACTGGAGAAGGCTCTCAGGAACACCCATTCTGTTAGCGTGTATTCACTGAGTGTCTGCAAATGTGTCAGACGTGTTCAAATTCTGGGCAGAGAGCAGAGAATCAAATAAACAAAGTTCCTGCCCTGATGGGGTTAATACTATTACTGGATGAGTTACCTGAGAAGTAAATGGACAAAATCCATGTAAATATATAGTATGTCAGGTGGTGAAAAAAATCAGAGTCAGCAGATACAGAAGGCTATGGGGACGGGTGGTGATGGCTCATTTAAACACAGTTCAGGGAAGGCCTTTCTCAGGAGGTGACAGTTGAGGTTAAGAACCTGAACACAGTAAGGGAACTAGCCGTGCAGAGAAGAGGGGGCAGGGAGCACATGTGGAGGCAAGAGGGAGTCCGCGTGCGTGGAGTGGTGTGAGGCACCGTGATCTCAGTCAGAGAAGGGAAGCAGAGCGGAGTGCTCAACTGGTTCAGACACACAGCAGGACAAACCAGGAATGTGGCAAGCAGGTCATTCCTCAGACTTGAAGGGACAGGCAGAGAGTGAGAGTAGCAACTGAAAATGGGCTCCAGAGGCTTTTCTGGTGATGGGACCATTACAACATGAAATATGGCATAAAGAATAATCCAGAAGAGTGAGGAACTGGGGACTCAGGCATGAAAACGGTCATTTCCAGAGTCAATTTATGGGGTAAGTACAAGGGCCTTGATCCAGGACATGAATGGAGGTGCAAAGAGAAGGCAGAGAATATGGTTACGGTGTGAAGATGAAGCAATTTTTTTCAGCCTTTCAGTTTTTTTTTGTTTTGTTTTTTTGTTTTGTTGTTTTTTCCTCCAGTGAGGAGTTTTGTGCAGAATTGAGAAGAGCTTTGAAGGTCTGAGGGGAGAGGAGGTTTGAAATAGTCAGCTGGAAGAGTTAATTAACTCAAGAGTGCTGGACCCACTGGAGATTTGTGGACACAATCAGCTGCTAAGATACAGGGAGAGAGTCGGGCAGGTTTTTCTTCAACGTGAGTCTGATGCCTAAAGAGCAGAATAAGGAGAGTGAGGCTTTATGGGAAAGTGGGGCTACAGGGACATCCAGGGCTGAGGTGATGATGTCTAATGCAGAGCCCGTCAAACTTGATCACACATGAGAAACACCTGGAGAGTGTTTAAAAATCCTACTGCTTACCCCACACCCCACACCAGTGACACCAGATTCTCTGAGGTGGAAGCTATGCATCGGTAATTTCAAAGCTCTCCAGTGATTCCAATGTACGAATAAGACAAAATCAACAGATTAGCACCTTGCTACTCAAAGTGTGGTTCACAGACCAGCAGCCTTGACACCACCTGGGAGCTTGTAAGAAAGACCAAATAGCAGACCCTACCCCAGATCTACCCAAGCAGAATATGCAGTTTAGTAAGATCGTCAAGTGATTCATATGCATGTTGATATTTAAAAAGTACTAGTTAAGAGCTCTCATGAAGTTCTGGGACAGTAAGGAAGACCAGAGCTGGTATGAGCTTCTGGTTTCCCAGGAGGTAAGCCTCTGGGTTGCTTCTGAAGGACTCTAAGACTTGAGTCAGTCTAATCACTGAGTAGAATGCTAGTTCAGTAGAATTTCTTAGGAACTAGGATGCCCATAATTTAAAGTTATGAGTAAGAGTGCATTGCTTCACCTTCATCTCCATAAAGACTACCTCTGGACTTAACTTCAGCAACCAAATGACCCACAGTGGCTCTTTTCTTAGTCATATAGCCAGATACCTGCTGGGGAGCTCGTAAATGTGGAAAACTTGCTAATTTTTGCTCAGGATTAAGAGTACTCATCCAAAATTTAAGCATTCGATGTAAGCAACATATTTGCAATTGAATAGTAGTTAATATTAAGTAATCAGAAACCCTGATGGAGGCATTATTCAACTTACCACTACCAACTTCTGTTTCAATCAGAAGAGATTCCAATAAACAAATGATGGAATACAAATACTTCAAGGGGAAATACATCAGTAGTAATACACTACACTTGCAGCTGCTATGCTATATTCCTGCTACTGTGGTGACTCTGGATCCATGAGACTTGTTGAATTTTTATTAGTTTTTGGCCCTTCTAGCCCATCATATGCCATATATATATTTTTAAATATAAAAAACAAAATAGCATATGGTTATACTATAGCATTGCAACTGGGTGAGAAGGAAACAGTTGGTGAGAACAGCCATGGGACGATAAGCTGGAAAGCCCAGGACCGAGAGAGGAGGGGAGGGGCAGCGATGACTGAACACACCCAACTGGGGTGGCCATGGGACTTGGTGGGGATGGGGGAGGGGCAGGGAGGTGAGTGGTACTGAGAGGAAGGGTGTAGAAAAGAGAGGAGACAGTAACCTAGAAAATGGACAGTTGATGACTTAAGGAAACTTAAGGGACAGTAATCACCAAATCTGCCCTGTCCACCTCCTGAAGATGGGAGATTGAGCAAGTTTATAAACTGAGATCATAAACAGGGACTGAAATTTCAAGGAAGGTTAAAGAAGTCTCCTCTAGAAGTTCGTGTTTTTAAGAAACGAATTACCACTCACTTTTCTGGTCTATTAGTTTCAAGCTAATAAATGTCATGTCCCTTCAAGATCTTTCCCTTTTCTCTTCTACTCCCAGCAATAACTTGGTGAGGCTGGGCTTCACTAAAAGTGAGCATGATGTTTGGCTATTTATGATATCACCTAGAGCCGTTCAATCCAATAGAAAAAAAAATTCTCTGAAAGGAACAGATACTCAACAGAAAAGGAACACAGAGCTCTGCAAGAGGAGTCTCTATGACAGAGTTTGAGAAATGTCACTGTTTTTGACTTTGGCTTTACTAGTACATACACGCACACTGTAATTTTGTACATACCATTCACATACACATACGTGCACACAAACACACATATTATGAACAACCATGTAGCACACCATAACATTTCTGAGGCTTGAGAATTCTGCACTCACTCACCTGTATGCTCCACATACTATCTTGTCACCGTCTACTTCCCTACAACAATGAGCCGAGTATCTTACATCATGAGACAAAACAACAGATATAAATATATGCAAATTTCTTCAGGAAATATCCAGTTTTCCCAAAATTCAGTTTCCCAACATTCAGATTTCCTTGAAACCAGATAAAGTAGGTTACACTTACTGAATGTTTATTCTGTGGTAGGCAATGGGTCGAATTTTAATGCATTTGCTCATTTAACCCTCCTAATCACATGATTAATTTTATCATCCTTCCTTTTTTATATAGAAGGTAACTGAGGCTCACAAAGTTTAAATAAACTACCAAGGTCACATGTGCAGTAGGAGGTAGAGCTAGAATTTAAACTCAGGTCCATTCTCCCTTCAGAGCCAGAATGCTCTAGCCATTATGCCCAGAGGGGAGGTGACCTGCCCTGGTGTTAACGTTGCCATTAGGGTGGCCTCTAATCCATGGTTCCAACACTTAATTAATTCTAACCACTTCCTTTTAAGCCATGTTGCTTTTCCTTAGTTGGCATGCACCTAAGTCAGTACTTACCTTCATAGCTATCTCAAAATTTAAAATCTAGCTGGTGCCATTTCAGAAATCTTTCTATATACGTGTGTGTGCACTTTTAATATAAAAGTAACCAATTGGTATATGCTGATGGACATCTTATTTCCCCAGAGCTGCTCTTTTATAAGATGTTGTCTACAGTGAGCAAGTAGCTTGGGGAGCTGGAATTTCAATTTCTCAGTACAAGGTAACTAACCAACTGTTCACTTTTCCTTCAGTCTTCTTCCCTGACTTGGGCTATTTCCTTTGCTTCCTCATCCATACTGTGGAATAACTTTGGAGAATCATGGCTTCACGGTACATGACATATTAATGCTCCAAAATGAATCAAATCCCTAAAGCACAATTTATTTAGCTCCTTTCATCCCTCCTTCAAAAAAGAGGAATTACTAAAACTTACCAAGTAAAATAATGCATACACATAATCAGGGAATAGGAATAATCTTCACCAACTCTTAACAGATGACGGATGATTCCTCATCTATGTCCTGCAAATTTACAAACTCCCATTCTGGAGTTTTACAAGGCTGAAAACTGTACGTGCCCACAGGTGCTCTGCTGTAAAGCCCATCATTAGCTTCATCAGCAGTGGGGCTCAAACACCCACATAGCTCACTTGCCATTATGGTAAATATCCGGGAGCTCTTCTGCTTGGGAAAAGAACATGCTGTGTTGACAACAGAACAGAGTCCAAAAGAGCTAAGTTTTTAGGAAGATCCTTGGAAAATTCACAGTATCATTTACTTGTAAGTGGAACTAGGATTTTCCAGAAGTTTCTTTTTTAAATTAAAATGCAAAAGTTAGTTACCCAGGGCTGTTTGTAAGTGAAAGGGCATTCCTAAATTATTATGTTCCATGCATTTTATTTTTATAGGTGGTGGGAAAAAAAAAAAAACAGACCAAAAGAATGTAGAGATTAAGAACATATCAAAGATATGTGGGTTCTCACTGGCCATACCACTTAGGAGTTGTGTGAGATACTACCAACCACACAGGGCGGTGACGAAAGTTATGGAGATAATGCATTTAACTGGACACTGGGCAAAATGTCAGGCCCATAGCAAGAACTCAAGATGGTGCTTATTTTTTTTCTTAGTGAGAGAAAAAAAGATAAATAGAGAGGTAAGTAGACATGGTTCTGTCAGGACATGATTTTGTATCTCTGGCACCTACATTTCCAGCTCCCAGATCACTATATGTCAGGCCACTATGATACCACTTCATACAACCACTGACCTTCTGTGTGTCCAGAAATAACTGCCATTAGTCATTTCTCATTTGGGGGGAAATAGTGTGTATTTTTATAAGTTTCTCTGGCCTGGGATGCGGATGATAGTTTTCAGAGCTGAGTGCTACTTTTATACATTTACATTACCTCATTTAATCCATCAAGCAACCCCAGGAAGGAAACAGATTATGATCATTTTCAGGTGAGACAGGCTCAGAGGTTAAACGACTCGCCTCAGGCACATCCAGGCACAGGACTTCCTTCTAACTTCTAGCTTGGTGCTCCTTCAGCTGGATTACTGCCTTAAAGACTGTGTTCTGAGCAGCATCCAGGAGTCAGGAAACTCTTTTGGGATGACCAAGAACAATGGGAAGGGACTGGCTCCATGAGGGAAGTGTGACATCTCCAGTCCCTCAACATCTCCATTTCACCTAGAGCAGGTCTGCCCTCAGATGTTTTATATAAAGATGCTTGGTGTGACGCAGTAAATGTGCACAAAAGATTCTCGGGTGAGAAGGATAAAACTGAAAAATCACTATGTTATACAAAAATGTTGTGCTCTAAAAATGCATGTTGTGGAAACAAGATTCATCCAACAAACGAAAAGGACTGAAGACATTAACAATCGCAAGCTGATACAACCTTTAAGTAGTATAAGGGTCGTTCTTTCCTCTCCAGATAGAATGGCCCTGGTCACTTCTGTTATTAGCAAAGCAAAGTCCTTCTGAATTGTCAACTAGTCACCAGAATGACCTCATTTCAGGCAGTTCTCAAGGTCATTACTGAAGACACTAGGGAACTGAGGAATTAAACATGGTTACAAAGGATTCTCAACTGTGAAACATCTCAAGACCTCTAACATGATAATGTGCACTGGATGGCCATAAAATGCAAGTAGTCACTACGTGTTTGTGGCCATGCCATGGGCCTTTCCACAAAGACTACCAATTAATATGTCACAGAACTCACTTTTTCAAGAAAAAATGTTGGGGAAATACCCTATTCTAGTGGTTCTTAAAGCATGGTTTATCAGCTTTATTGGGGGTTTATTCCAAATGCAAAATCTCAGGTCCCACCCAGACCTACAGAATCCGAAACTCTGGGGGTGGGATGCAGCCATCTGTGTTTAACAAGCCCCTCGGGTCATGGTGACGCAAATGGAAGTTCAAGAAAAGCTGTTCCAGTCTAAATCACTACCATTTCTTATTTACTGCATAGTAGCCTACAAGTCTCCACACAGCAGCCAATTATAAACCATCATGTCCTCTCTCAGCCAAAAACCCTCCAACACACTGCGCCTAGAATAAACCCCAAGTGCCTTATGGGAGATACCCTAGCTGATGCGGCCCCCTGCTCACCACTCTGTTCTTACCCTGAGATATTCTCTCCCTTGTTTACAACCTTCCAGCCATACTACTCCTTTATATTCCTGGAACACTAGCAGACTGTTCCTGTTCCAGGGCCCTCCTGTGCCCTCTGCCCGGAACACTCCTCCATGCTCTCCCCTTCCCCCACATCAACACAGCTAGCTCCTTCTTGAAATCCAGGTCTCAGTATCAACGCCACCTCCATGGTCAGACCCCAGTGATGCTCTACATGACACAGTTCCATTGTCTTCACAGGGGTTATGGCTATCTGCTCTGATTTTGTTTGCTTGTAAGCTCCATGAGAGCAGGAAGCTGGTCTGTCTTGCATTAAGTAAATATTTGCTAGATGAATATAGTCTGTCTACAGAGCTCTAGTTTTACCATTTTTACCTGTGGTTTGTGGGCAAGTGGAAGCTGCCCAATGCCCTCTTGGTCCCCTCTGGATGACCTCTGAGCTGCGTGTGGCCTCCAGCTTCAAAAGATGGGCCTGACATAACATCCCTTATTTAGCTACTTCCCAATATGCCAAGATAGTAATGTCTTACTGGCGAGAAGACAATGCCAACTTCCTTTTGGACATTAAGGAACATGTCAACAATCAAATGACTTTTAGAAAAATGTAAATAATAATTCAATAAATAAAGTCATTTAAGTTGTTTATCATGGACTTCAAGAAGGGTGTTTTCATTCTGATTAGAAAAAAATAGAACCTAAACAAATTTTTACTTTAATTTCCTTAAATTGCCCAAGTGAAACATTATTCAATGTGGTGAATTCCAACAGCCTCCCCGCCTGTTAGAATCATATAAAGTACAAGGACTTGTTATGAGACTGACCAAATGTACCAGCATTTAGCATTTTGTGACCTTGGTCATGTTTGTTAGCCCCTCAAAACCCTGGGTTTCTGCATCCATTAAACTTGGATCACAACAAGTTACAGCAGAGTAATTAAGACAATCAAATGGGATAACATTTGTGAAAGTGACCAATAACAGGCTTTTTGAAACTTGATTCCTGCCAACTGTTCTGCGAAGCCTTTCAAACATGTTCTCTCTTTCATTCTTATTCACTATAGGTAGTACTATTCCCATTTTACAGAAATTGAGGCCAAGTGATGAAGGACTTTGCCTGAGGTCACAGAGCTGCAAGCATCAGCGCTGGGTTTTCAAAGTGAAGTTTATCTAACTCAAAGGTCCTAGCTCTTAACCATCATCCCTAGTGCTTATGAAATGCTGAACACAGGCTCGATCCACCACACAGTAGGTGTTCTATAAATGCAAGTTTATCTTCCCCAAACTTTCAACAGTGCACCTGTTTCTTTTCCCATGCTATACTGCCATGAGGCAGTAGATATCTATCTGCCACAATCCATTTCACTGAACATTTCTTAACTTTTACCTCTTGATGGAAAAGTATCCCAATTGTCTGAGAGAAGATTGTTCAAATTATTTCAACCTAAAGGGAACTCCCATAACTGCCCACATGGTTCCTCACTGATTGTCTTTACTCTTTTTAGGATATGTCACATATTGTGTTCATGGCACATAGGTCTATGGTGTGTGATGTGCTGTAGCAGAAACGAGATGGGTTTTGGGACCAAATAGTCCAGAGCCCCACGACTCATCTCTGCCACTGACTAGCTGGATGACTCTGCACATGTTTTATTCCCTGAGTATGTTTCCTCATTTAGAGATGGGGAGAAAATCCTCTCTCTTACAACTGTTGCAACTAAATAACATTAGTTCCCTCCTGCCCTTCACGTTGCCCCCCTCTTTGGATAAGCTCTGCAATTTTAAGCATTGAAAATGTCTCTTTTGTATTCCAACAAAGCTGTCTGACAATACTTTAAGAGAATGGAACTTGTATGTGAAATTGATGCTGCATGTCCAGGTGGCCATCTGGGGAAGTGAGAGGTTTCTTTCGGTGATGCACCACTGCTGAGGAAAGCATGAGAACTTTGCTATTACAATTGCTCTTGGAACCAGTTTGAGTCACTCAAGAAAGGCGGCTTGTTATTCAGGGTTATTTTATGGTTCACCCCCCGCCACCTCTTTACTGGCTCCCCTTCTTATCCCAAAGGGAAGTCTATGCTCAGTACTGGGAGGGGTACAACTTAATTTTTGCCAAAAAGAAAAAAAATGTACATACACACACATATATATGATGACATTTTGACCATGCTCCTTATTTATCACTTTGGGTTCAAATGATCTTACTATTTCTAACAATCAAAACCACCACAAAAGGATGAAGGTGTGAAGTGAGGAAATCCTCCAAAAATCTAAAGGTAATTCCAAAAGATGACTTCCACCACTGGTCTGACACAATGGAAGCAACATGGATATTTAGGTATAGCCTTTGATGGTGACTGACTATTTTGAAGCGCACTTTATTTGGATTCATATGTTCAAGTTAGATTATCTTAAACACTGATGTACTATGAAACTTAGCCATATAAAAATATTGCAGTCAGTTCAGCAGCATTTACTGGGTAGTCCTCAACAGCCAAAACTATTCCAGAAGAAATGTTTTAGACTGTTATCCGGAAACTTTTTAAACTGTATACTCTACCAGTCATTGAATTCTAAATGTGCACCCCAAATTTATATATGGTTACTTTATTTATATGTTATATACATATTGTTTAAATTATAATAATATGCATGTATTTGTAAAGTATGTGCATTATAAAACATATAACAATACAAACTGTTAAGACAAAAATGTGTGTGGTACACACATTACTTTTTTTTCCTTATCTTTGTGGAGCATCTTGTGTATATCTGGCACATGTTCATACATCCTGCTTTGGAGACCACTGTTTTAAATGACAATGATTGTGATAAAGGGGCTAAGACCCTTTTTTGTAAATGGCTGTTAAGCAAAACTATTACCTTTCAGTATTTGTTTAGTTACATATATTACTTACACCAAAAATCAAATACAGTGCAGATTCACCAAGAGTGCAATACACAAATACATCAAGTAGGAAATACTTGAGCACAATTCATCATTATCGGTCTAGAAGACAAAACTTAACAGAACTGCTAAACACTGCATGCTGGGCTGACATGAGACCCTCATAAATAATGAAACACTATAAAAACACGGGGAGGGTACTTCTATAAGTGTAATATGTAAAGGAGGCAAAGTCAGATATAACTTTGAATATGGTAACTGAAGGCAGGCCAACCTGTTCTGAGTTGACCCTGGTCAGATTATGAATCCTATAGAGTCAAAAACTCAGACAACAATGGCCTAAACCACTGTTTCCCTGACTAGTGTGCTGGAGTTGCCCTATCTTTGTACTTGTACTCACACAGAGAACGCCAACACAGTCATAAGAAATGAGCTAACTACGAAAAGGATGGCAAGAAAGAAAGGAAGAAGAATCACGAGACCATCTGTCTCTGAATTTGTGTGTGTGAGGGGGTGTTACCCCCAGTGTCTGCTCAAATGCTTATTCAAAGTTATAAAAAAATACTTGTATTCATAAATCCAACGGATCTCTCAGACAAAAGATTACTTCCTTATTTCAACTGGCATTCTATAGCAACATTTGGTGCAATACGTGAAGTCAAGCAATTTCTTAAAGTTTCCTTATGAGAGGATGATATATGATTTTATAATGTTGAAAGTCCATTTTAATTTACAAAATAATTTTTCTAAAATGATTATGTCATAGTAATAAGCTTGCTTTTGATGCAGAAAAATCAAAGGCATTCTTAAAAAAAGAAATTCAATTTTGAGTTATGCTTGTAAAATTTGCCAGTTCTCATTAAAGAACAACGAGCCACTGGAAATTAATTAAGAGCAGATTTGACAGCCTACAATAAAAACACTTAAACGTATTTAAATTGCTCTGGATTTTTTTTTAAAAGATTTATTTATTTATTTGAGAGAGAGCGAGCGAGCGAGCACAAGAGCGTGAGCAGGGGGAAGGCCAGTGGGAGAGAGAGAATCTCAAGCAGACTCCCCACTGAGGGTGGAGCCTGCCACAGGGCTCACTCTCCTGACCCTGAGATCATGAACTGAAATTACTCTGGATTTTTGAACAAAATAAAATTCCAACAAGGTGTCTTGGGCTGAAATTCCTTGATCTCTTACCTTGCCATACTTCTGGGCATAAGACCCTGTGAGCAGTGAGTGGAAAACAATGATGGTTTCATCCAAGTCCCAGACAAACACACGCTGAAGAAAAATACAAGTATCAGAGAATTATCAAGTTCTAAGGAAACAGAAATCTCTTAGTTGAAAACATCTGACTTCATTGTTGGGTATAATCTCAATACCATTTTATAAAAAACTACGCTACTCCATTAATTTTTTTCCAAGTTTGCCAGATGTTACCATGATAAAACCAGAGCAGGGAGAGTGATTAAAAAAAAAAGTCATAATAAGCTTAAAGATCAGATGTCCTAATTTGAATGAACTCATCTAAATATTTACTTGCAGTTAATACCCCAAAAGACCCATTTGAACTTAGGATATAAGTGTGCCTGAAATGCTATTTTAAAATCTTTTGCCTCGTGGATTCATGAGATTTTGCAATTCGTGCAAAGGATTAAATTTTTAAAAATATTTTTAAAAAATCAGTGAATGATCCCTAAACAGAAATTGCAAACTGTAGACCTCTGGGTTAGATTAGGCCATCAGATGGGTGGTTTAGTTTGCACAGTGTTTAGAAAGATTTCAAATTATTTTTTGATGTACTGTATGGTGAATAACGTAACATAATAAAATAACATAAAATTTTTTAAAAAAGGAAGATTTCAAATTATTGATCAATATTTCAAGATTAGGAGATTTCACACAAACATCAGGGTTCTGACCGCAGCAGGGCAACTGGAAGATACTGCAATGCTGACTGATATTCCACATGGTGGTGATGGGTGGGCCCCCTTCAACTGGGCCAATGCTCCCTGCTCTCCACATTCTGCTGACTCCCTGGCCCTGTTCACTCATTTATATCACCTGCTGGGCTCCTGAAGGCACCGGAATGCACTACTATCCTTCAGGTGAAAGAAGTGGTGTCTTACAAAGAGGCACAATGACTATTATTTGATTTTACCAAGTCTGGAAATTTGGGTATTTTTCTTAATTGAAGGATGCAGTTGTGTAAGAAGTAACACAGTATGGTTAAGAACAGTTTCCCTGATGTTTTAGAATAAAAATCAACCTGCTTAGCATGCACATATCTCAAAAGAGCTCTCAACAAGAAAAATAGATGCGTGGAAGTTCTTATAGATACAAAAATGTTAACATGTATCAAATGACTGGAATTTTTCCCATTTTCAGAAGACAACTTTTCATTTCCATACAGATTAATTTCACCTTTTTCAATTTTATTGACCCCCCAAAATTTTATTGACCCATATAAACATCTTTCATTACCTTAATACTACCAAATAGAGTATCTCTCAGAAAATTATCCCACAAACAATGGCTTTATTTTATAAATTTCCATTTGTGCCAATTAGGATCAAAAGATGCAATTATCTCAGGTCTAGAATTTGTAAAGTATCATCATTTTAAAGTTTTTAATGTTGCCATTATAATGGATGGAATCTCAAATTTTGCAGCTGTGAAATGCCTACATGATAAGATCCACACATTACATGATATATTCTTTTTTTTTTAAGGTTGAGACCTTATGGCACTATAAGGTATAGAATATATCATTCAATAAAATAAAACATCACATTCCACTCTTTAAGGATAAGTCAGCATACCTCCAGGTCACTGTCAGGAGGCGGGGAGGGATTATTTTTCCGGCCTCTTCCTCGGGATTTTGACCCAGAACTCCTGCATGTTCTCTCATCAAGATCTTTGATAGGTGTGGAGGGGCTTTGCACGGTATCAAACTCTCCTAGAAGTAATATGACTTGTATCAAGAAAAGTGCTTCATTTTTAGATCAGGTATGAGTCTTTGTTATGAATTATCTTAATGAATCCTTTTACAATAGAAAACTCATGACAAAAAAGATTTATCATCCCCAAAACGCAAAATCCCAATTCAATTAAAATTTTTGCAGGTCACACAAATCCCCCGTAGTTTCAATCTATGTGATCTACTAAACCTGAATGTGTTCTATACTCCGTATGTCTTCACTTTCCCTGTCTCTACCCTCCCCTACATATTTATCAAATTTAGCTCTGTTCTCATCTCTTTATGTCAGAGCTCAAAGGAGGAGATGTCTTCTTCTGCATCAATCCCATCCCTCCACCTATAAACTTGACTCCCAACCTCACCCTCTAAGGGAATCGTGCTCCATTAGTTAAACCCTCTCTTAACTTTCTTCCAACCTCTTGTTCTTCTGTGGGCCATGGACAAGCTTAAAAGTCCTTCCCTTGACCTTGCATTTTCACCTAGAAGGTATCTGCTTTGTTATCTTCTCTTTTCTAAGTGATACACCTTAAAAGAATAGTACATTACATGACAGGGCAGTCCAAAGGAAATACAATGGGAGCCACAAATATAACCATATATATAATTTAAAATTTTCTAGAAGCCATAATAAAAAATGTAAAGAAACATGTAGAATTAATTTTATTCGTGGACACTAACTGACCCAATATAACCACAATATTATCGTTTCAGCGTGTAACCAACATAAAAATTATCAACAACACGTTTTACATAATCTCCCTTTCATTCTAAGTCTTTAAACTCCTGTGTGTATTTTACACTTACAGCAGACCTCCAACTGTCCTAGCCACGCTCTGGGTGCTGGACAACCACTCGTGACCAATGGTGACAGCAGTGGACAGCACCTTTGCCTCCACTTCCTGACATCTGATTTGTCATAATCAGTTCACCAAATCTCTAATAAAACTACTCCTACTCAGAGCCCCCGATAACCACCTAACTGACAGATATAATAGACAGACTCAGTCCTTATCTTCCTGGATGCCTGAGCTATGTTTGATCCTCTTAAACACCACGTCCTTAGAGCCATTATTTGGCAGCTGATACCTTGTGGTCTCCTAGCTCTGGAAGCTCCTTCATCAGTCCTTCTCTGTCTAGGAGACATGCACTCCTTTTCCTCCTCCCATTCCTTGTATGCTGGTATTTAAGAGTTCCAACCTTTGGTCACTGTTCTCCTTATTCCACACCATCTGGGCGATCTAACCATCTCACTGGTTAATCACCCTCTCTGAGATGACCCATACATAAATCCCTATCTCCGATGAAGCCACATCCTACAGAAGTTTCAGGCTTTGTATCTAACTGGCCTCTGCATGTCCCCTAGGTACCTGAACGTCTGCCATGTCTAAAGCTGGGGCTGGAGCATCTTATGAGGAAGGACGACTGAACAGCCGCAAATCTGTGGGAGCGGGTTAAGATATACCAAAGCGACAGTGAGGTGCTGCAAAACCTCACAAGTAACAAGAGTCAGACTTACTGTAGGACTTAAAGCATTTCACTCAAATCTCTCTGAATCTCTTTCTTTGTATATTAAAGCATGGACAATGAATTACTGAGGTAAAAATGATTTATATTTAATTTGACTTAAACCATACATGTAAACATTTCTAGGAGAGTCTGAGGGCAAACTACATTAAATTTAAATTAAATTTAAATTACTATATTTAAACAAATATAAAGAAGTTATAACTATTATGCCTTATCATAAAATTAAAGAAAAATAATTATGAGGACAGCCAAGTAGTTATTAATCTAAATAAATAAATCTGAACAAGCTAGATAACATTTAGGTCATACCTCTTCTGAGATGTTCTAAATAAACAGTTATTTTTACAAAGCTCACCTGTAATTATTTCTAATGGTTATAACATTTTCTTTGGGAAACATTGTGCATGTCAGGACAGCATCAAAAAAACACATGTCTGTGCTTCAAATATTATTTGCTCTTAAAACATTGTTAGCATTGTTCCTATCATGGGTCTCTGCTATTGACTGTGTGAGAGTAGACAATGTAATAAATAAAGGCTCTATAGTTTTCAGTTGAATATCGCCCCATCTTAAAGTAAAACATGTTTCAGCTTACTTGTACAAGCATCAAATGAGGCTTTAGGTATTTAAATACATGCCAACTTAAAAAAAAGTCACACAAAAATTTTTCTATTTCTAGTTATTTTTTTAAACAGAATTTTTGTAAGGTTACTATGCCCTGCAAGTCAAATGTTCTCATTCTGATAAAATGCTGATTCAAATTAAGCCCCATTTATTAATAAGCTTATAAAATTTTTTGGATGACCTCCCACAAAAACTTGTCTTTCTACTCATGATAGATCAATTTTCAGCTGTTAACTATCATGAAGCAGTTTTGTTCTTGCTAAAAATGCAAGAGCTGAGAGGTCAAAAACTTGCAAAATTCCAAAGCCACTGTGATCAGTTATGAGTGGCTGATTGTTGACTAGGTCCATAAAGAAGGAGTTTGGCAGAACAACTCAGCTATTAAATGAACTGGAAAGCCAGTTGCTAAAGAGGAGAAGGAGGAAGAAGGGAAAAGGGTGGTCATAGGAAGTGTCCACATTTCAATAAAAGTAGGATTTGATATCACTGATTTTTGCCAAGTAACAGAAGGATCTTGAAAAGGCTCTAAGAATTCAGACAAAATATGGACACAAGTGTTTTGATGAAAGTAAAGGCATATCCTTTTAAGAAAACTATGAAGAGTAGCTCCACATTTATCCTCAGTATGTGTCATGTACTGCCTTCTTTCTTAAAAAGTTTATTGAAATATGTGTTTGGCTCTATTCACTGCTCATTATGTCTGTGAGATTCTTGCCATTTTGTAACCTGCAGCAGTTGTTTGCTCTTTCTTTCATGTGGCTAGAACTTCATTATATATGTATACTATGCTTTATTTATCCATTTTGTGAATGAACATTAGGTTATATGTAGTTTTAGGCAATTAGAAATAAAGCTGCTATAAACATTCTTGTTCACCTCTTGTGCACATAAGCTCCTATTCCTCTAGGGTATATTCCTAGCAGTGGGACTGCTGGGTCAGAGGGAAAGCGTACGTTCATCTTTAGTAGACACTGACCACCTTTTTCTAGTGTGGTTGTATTAATTCACTCTCTGACAAGCAATGAGATTTCCAGTTGCTCCACATCCTTGCCAATACTTGGTATTGCTAGTCTTTTTTTATATTAGCTATTGTGGGGGTATGTTGGTCTCATTGTAGTTTTAATTATCATCTCTTGTTGAATAATGATGTAAAACACTTTTTTTTTTTTGCCCATTTGGGATCTTTTTTTTTTTTTTTTTAATGAGGTAACTGTTTAAATCTTCTGCCCATTAAAAAAACTGGGTTATCTTTTTCTTATTGATTTGTCAGAGCTCTTTATTGTACGACATTCTTTACATATATATGTCTGAGTTAAACTTCACTTTAACCCAGTGAATTTGGTCCTTCATTATCCTCTTTTAATAATGGGAAACCGGAGGCATGTGAGATTTTAAATTAACTTACCAAGATGAAATAGCTTGTATGCAGAATGCTGGTATGATTCCAGAATTCCTGCTTTAACCACTAGGTTATCCTTTCTCTCCCAAACAGCAACAGATCCTCCGGGTTACAAAGAGGTCAAACTTATATCTGTTCCTACCCATCAAAAGAGTATATAGACTTTTTACAATCTTGTGAGAGTAAAGGCCAATGAATTCACCGAAAGATCTTCACAGTAAAAGAGTAGGTCCTGAAGAGTGCATGTATAGTAGCTAGGCTCCTATAGTAACCACCCAGGGGAACTGGTCTGACCTCTATATCTTTTGAAGGTGCTATTCTTTCTTCTGATAAAGGGAAAAACCAGGAACTTGAGCTCAACTGGTCATTAAACATTTGTTGACACTTTTTTTTTTTTTTAAAGAGAAAGCTGTTAATTCCAGTGTCCCTGCCAAATTTCATTCAAGTAATTGCACTAGGCAGGGAAAAGGCAAATTGGCAGAGAAGTTAAATGTGGTCAGTCCTTTCCATTTAAATCCTCTTGATAGCTTCAATTAAATGAATGAACACTTTGCCTTCCTTCCTGTCCTTGTGTGAAATGCCATGAAGCTATGGAAATTCTGCTGAGTTCTGCCTAAGAAACTGGCTTCTTTTCAGAGTGAAGTGATCTTACTATATCCTTTACTTTTCTGAAGCACCTGTAAAGTTTAATTAGCTAATGTATTGTAATGTTTGCCAAGGTCTCAGAGTAAAGGATGATACTGTTACAAATTACTGATTATTTTTCATTTTCAAGATGTTTAAAATATTTAAAGAGGGGGAGCTACAAAAATCTCTAATCTTTATGTGCTAATCAGTCACCAAACTTTCTGAATGCAAGTCAAAAATATAATATACCTGAGATAATCTTTGTTAAAGGCAAAAAGAGATCTTTATAAAGGTAATATAAACTCAAATATCTGTTCTTAATCAGTATGCTAATGTGTCTTTAAATACACTGTCAAACTGCCTAATAAGGTAAAGTCAAGAACTGAATACTATTTGCAATTTCCAAATAACATCAGTCATTACCAGTTGTCCTAGGCTTTTCCTGGGCCAACACTGTATTGGATCACAACAACTGTATGTGATTGAATAATTCTCCTTTAATTAGTACGGTAATGAATAACTACACCTTCTAAGCTTTGAGTATTTAGATCCATTTTCATTTCCTTTAGTTTTATATCTAAACCAGAACTACCCACCTGTCTATTATAGAACATAAAGTATGTTTCTATTTTAAAAACGAGAGCTGTGAACAGTAAACGATTTATGAAAAATTGTGGATGGAATTGTTAAGTCTCTGTATTCAGTCCAAAATGCAGAACTGGTCATTGGGAAATACTTTTCATACCCTTGAACTAAGTACCTCAAATTTCATCAATAACAAAGAAAAATCCCATAGTTATAAACTTGTTGGCTTTTTGCATGAATGTCAGACCTGGAAAGGCAAAATCTAACTTAATACTACCTTGCCTGAAGTTCTGGAGTCACAGAATTCCCTAAAAATCCAGACATGTTATTGTTATAATTTTGGTTAAGAGAATAATACAGTTACAAGTAAAAATGATTTCTTCTTTAAATTCAGCAGAAAGTCTGATAAGACCTGAAAATTATGTCAAACCATGTTGTTGGCATTAGCAATCAACGGAAAGCTAAAGAAATTGCATTCTGATAGTGACTATGAGGATGTGACACATGGATGTGTCCCATCCAAAGTCACATATTCAGAACACCTGCATGCCTGCATTTAGTATTTTTAGTGTAAGCAAAATCGCTATTCTGAATATTTATTATTCTTTAATTAATGGAAAGTTTCCATCTGTGTCTTTCCTGCAGAGAAACTTTTGTGATCACACTGAAATTAGAGCAAAATCAACAGCAAATTCAAAGTGTTATCCAGTGGATATAATATTTGAAAACCAAATATTTTTCACTCATGGTAGTTCTATTCTAGTAAACTCAAAAACTGTCTGCTGGTTCTGTTCCTATCATTCAGTCTCCAGTATCTTGGATGATCAAATACTTCTGTGATTTTTTTTTTTTTGAATACAGTCATCCTACCCTGTTTCCCTATGCATTTACTATTGAGAAAAATCTTTCACAGTTAAGATATCCCCTTATCTAAACATCTTCACCATCCATTAAGCAAGTATTCTGAAATCACACTTTCTTCTTTCCCCTTCTTTTCTTCCTTCCTTCTTTCTTCCTTTCTTTTTCTTTTTCTTTCTTTCTCTCTCTTTCTTATTTCTTTTATTTCCCTCCTTCCCTCCCATCCCTCCTTCTAGATTTATGTATTTGAGAGAGAGAGAGGGGCACGTGCGCATGCACAAGCTGCATGAGTGGGGGGTGGGGCAGAAGGAGAGAGAGAAAATCTACAGCAGACTCTCTGCTGAGTGGGGAGACTGACATGGGGCTCAATCCCGTGACCCTGAGATCATGATCTGAGCCAAAACTAAGAGTCGGATGCTTAACCGACTGAGCCACCCAGGAACCCCACACATTCTTTAACTTGAAGTAATATTCTTGGTGAAATGTAACTACTGACTCAAAGAGGATCAGGACAGATTTAGAACATGGGATTTAAGCTGAAACAAGGTTAAGGTGCGTGAGGCACTAGGAGGGTGAAATCGAAGGGCCTTGAGAATGAATGTCTCCTTCAATAGTGCGCCCCGTGCTTCCCTGGCCTTACCTTAGTCCTGGCCCCGCACAGGACACAACAGGACACGAGGGCTGAGAGAGCTGGGGCGAGATGAAAAGACTAAACAGGAGCATTAAGGGGACAGGGACCAGAAATTCAAGGGGACTGTGTGGTCATGAAAGGGAGGATCTAAAGGGGAAGATGAAGAGGAAGAAAGTGAAATGTAGGAGCACCAAAGACAAAGTCTAGTAGAATAAGAGACAGGTTTTCCTTGGAGCCACAGTTAGATTAGAGACCCTATTCTGAAGAGGGAACCAAAAAGAAAGGATGTCACTATTTCATCAATTCATGATCTGAGCATATCTTGGCTATTACTTGAAGTGTTAGCTTCATTCTCACCTCTTTACGTTCAAATCAGTCTTCTTGCTAACATTCCTTATATTATCTAGCATTTTCCCTTTTCAACACTCAGACATTTTTAATTATTTGCTTGATATTTGTCTTGCTTGTCAAATGGAAGCTAAAGGTATGCAGAGAGTTCATTCACTACTGGAACCTTGGCAGTACCTGGGACCTATCTGGCACGCATAAATCATTGTCAAATGGCCTTAAATCTTCTTGGAATTACTGGTCCAGTTAGAAAGAATTTATAGTGTTGTGACCGTGTTTCCCATTTTCTTGTCCTTCCAACGCTGGACAAAAAAAGATAAGTTTGGATCTTGCAAAATAACTGAAGTCAGAAAAATAAGTTTGAACATACCAGTTAGTGATTATAAAAATTTTTAATTTCATTTTTCTTATTGAATCTTGACAGTTCTTTATATATGCTGGATACAAATCCTTTATCAGATATGTGTTTTGCAAGTATTTCCTCCAAATCTGTGGCTTGTCTTTTTATTCTTGTAACAGTGTCTTTCAAGGAACAGAAGTTCTTGATTTTATGAAGGCTAATTTCCTTTCTTTTAGAGATTGTGTTTTTAATGTCATACCTATAAAATCTTTATGTAACCCAAGGCTACAAAAATTTCCACCATGTTTTCTTTTAGAAGGTTTATAGTTTTAGTTTTTATGTATATTGTATATGGTGTGAGTTACAAGTCAAGATTCTGTTTTGGGATTTTTTTTTGTTTGTTTGTGCTATTATTGTTATTTTTGCATATGGATGTCCAATTGTTCCGGTGCCATTTTTTTTTTTTTTTGAAAAACAAACAAAAAAAACCCTTTACCTCCAACTGACTTTGCACCTTTGTCAAAAATCCATTTTCCAGTGTATGCATATGGGTCTATTTCTGGACTCTCTACACTACTCCATTATTTAATGTATCTATCCTTTTGTCAATACCGCACATTTTTGATAACTTTACTTTATAATAAGTCTTGAAATCAGGCAATGTCAGTCCCCAAACTTTGTTATTTTTCAAAATTATTTCCGCTTATCTAGTTCCTCTGCCTTTCCTTGTAATTTTAGAATCATCTTGATGATTTCTCAAAAAGTCCTGTTGGAATTTGAATAGGATTACAATGAATCTTTATTAATTTTGCATTTAACTTTAAATGCTTCAGCTGTGTCAGCAAATCCAAGTCCAGTGGCACTGCAGATAAGCTTCAGACAATGAAGAATACAACGGATCTTAAGTAAGTGCTAATCAGAGAAAGATATTAAACTACCTACCAATGATCCTACACATCCTAGGAATGTAGGAAATGTTCACTGCCAAGAGCTTCTGATGACTCACAAAGATGAAGGAGCTACACAGTCTCTCAAGCTTAAAGGAAATGTTATCAGTTACACCCAAAGAAGATAATCTTACTGTAGCTTTTCCATATTGTCATGATCTTTACAAAAGAAATGATTAGTCAGGCAAAAGGTCCACTGACCTTTTTATATCCACGTTCATGTATAGATATATATATGCACACACACAGACACACACACATATATACATACATAAATATATGTATATATATACTGCCTTTTGAAATCAAAATCTCTCAACCATCCACATCTAAAAGAAGGGTTTTCTGAAACGCCAGAAGCAAAGCCTCATCCTATACAGTGGTACTGGCACAGATTAAACATCAGCATAATTAGATGAGAACTTCTAACCTTGTTTCCAAAATATCCTTTTTTGCCATATATTAGACCCAGCAAAACATAAAAGTATTTCACCTGGATGAAGATCTGTACCTGGTTGGCTAGTCAGTCCCGGGAGAGATTCCTGCAACTGATAGGTTGAGGTCGAGGATGATGTGCCATCAGCTGTGTTATTTGATGTCATATATGCTCCATACGTGGATGCTGAGTAATACTGGGCATACTGGTTTTGGCCAAAGGCTGTGTAGGATGGGTAATCCTGAAATAATAATTGAGACATATGTGTGCTTGAAGGAGAAATTACTTCTGGTATGCTCCAAAGAAAAGCAATCACTATGGTAACTGAAAGATTAGTATTTGGCTCCATTTGTTTTTGGAGTCCACCGTTTTGAGGTGATCCTAGTGAGTGCACACAGTTACGAACTACCCTGCTGGCTTCGCCAACCAGGTCCAGCACATAATTCTCAAACTGCCTCACTTGACCATGATTACTTATTCGGGGATGCACATTATAAGGTCTTATGCACTGGGAGAGAAGAGAGGGTAAGCACCAGTTCTTACACATCTTCTAATATCACCACAAGGAGATGATATGCCTACCCCTTCTCAGTTTCCATACGGACCTCAGTTGGCGTTTATGTGATTTCTGTTACCCTTCTACATTACTCTTGATAATTATGCATGAAATAAAGAGTAAATAGAAGAAAATGAATAAGAGAAGCTTTTTTTTTTTTTTGGAGAGTTTTTTTGCTCAGCCTTTTATAGGCTATGTGTCATCTAAGGTCTTGACTTAAAGTCTCTAGTGAGGTTTTCAAATATTGAGTTTGCCTCATTTGCTAGAGAAAAAAAAGAAAAAAGAAAGTATTGGATCAACTCCTCCAACCTGCCCTTTATTAAAAATTTCTAAGAACCTTAAAGTGATCTAAGTAATCCTTCAAAATCCTTTTACATATTAAGGTAACAAATAAGAATTTGTTGGAATAATTGGTGTTTAATGTATCTAGCATGTTTTAGCCCAAATTGTTATCAGTGATGACAAATCCTTGGTCAGAATTAAGATTCCCTGATACATGTTCCTAAGAAAACAAAGATCCACATTTGATGTGGTTTCCAAAGAAGGAAATTCTTTATATAAGTAAATACGGGTATAAGCAAATATGTGTATTAACAGAAAGGATTAAGTACAGATGACCCTTGACCAACATGGGTTTGAATTGTATGGGTCCACTGATATGTGGATTTTTTTTTCATTAAATATAGAACAGTACTATAAATGTATTTTCTCTTCCTTATGATTTTCTTAAAAACATTTTCTTTTTTTCTAGCTAACTGTATTATAAGAATACAATATATAACACATATAACATAAAGTTTGTGTTAATTGGCTTCTTATGTTATCAGTAAGGCTTCCTGTCAACAGTGGGCTATTTTAGTTAAGTTTTGGAGGAGTCAAAGGTTACACATGGGTTTTTGACTTTGGGGGGGTTGGTACCCCAAACCCTGTATTGTCTGGTCCAACTCTAGTATGGCAGGAAACTAAAATTCTATTTGTCTGTTAATTTCAGGATCTGATGTTCCCTATCACCACCTGTAAGCTAAGGAAAAAAACCTCTCAACAATATTTGGACAAAGTTCCTAGCAACATATCTTTCTCAGAGTAAAACATTTGCACAGTACCTACTTGGTGTCAGGTAGTGTTCTAAGGCTTTAAGTGTATTTACCCATTTAATCCCCACACCCACCTATGCAGTATTATTACCCCATTTCACACTGAGGGGGATGGAGGCACAATGTGGTTAAGTGATATATCTGCTTGAAGTCAGGCAGCTAGCAAGTTTCAGAGCTGGAATTGGAACCCAGAGAAGCTGACTCCAACATCTGTGTGCTGAAGTTCTCCCTGAGGCTGCTAAAGTCCTTACGGGAAGATGAAGTGACTTAGGGGAAAGGTCCAGACTGCTAGCTCTTGGTGACTAAAACGTCTTTTTGTACTCAAACTTATCTCAGAGATCTCCCCTTCTCTTCATCCCACTACTGCCACCCTGGTCCAAGCTACCTTCACTTCCTGTTGGAGCCAATGGACTCGTTTTCCAATTTGTCTCATTTCTAGGTTTAGTTTTCTCCAAAGTGCCTAAAGCCAGAGTAATCTTTTTAGAACATAAACTGTATGATGCTATTCTCCTGCTCGAAATCCTTCCCACTGGGCTTGGAATAAAACTGAAATCCCTCACAGAGAGATACACATACAGAGCCCTACATACAAACACAGAGAGCCAGGGCCCTGCCTATCTTCAGAAATATGCTTCTCCATCTGCCCTCATGCACAAACTAACTCCCCTTCTTTGAATTCACTAGCACACCAAGGAGTTCACCTCTCAGAGGTTTGGTACCCGCTACTTTCTATGCCCGAAACACCCTAGCCCTTCTTCTTCACCACAGTCTTAGAAGACTTGTCTCGAATGTTGTTTCCACAGAGAAGCCTTCCACAAGATCTTCCTTACTCAAAATTAGATTTCTATTAATATTTTAATAGGACTCCGTTCTGACTCCTCATGCTTTCCAATTCTATATTTACTTATGTGTTTATTGGTTTATTGTTTGCCTCTCTCAGCAGCTGGTAATCTCCAGGAGGCAGGAACCAGGTCCTATCCACTCCTGTCCCCATTTACATGTCTCTAGCATACAGACCAGTTCCTAACACTTGATAACTACTCAGTAAGTATTAACTAAAATAATAGACTGGTATTCCAAACATGGTCCAAAATATAGGTTATGTGTTATATTGGAGCCACTGTATTTAAATGTTCAGATAGTACTGGATCTGTTTTATGCCATAAATCTTTCTTCTCCTTTATGAATCTTTTTTTAAATCCTCCCAAGTAGAACAGAGTAGTCTTTCCTTTATGCTACCTACCATGCTGCCTAGTATATATTTCTATTATTATATTCATTATATCCTACCCTCTTTTCATATTATTTTCTTATCTGTTTCTTTAGGATTGCTTCCTTCCAGGCAGCAGAGAACAATGACATTATTTTTGAATCTTCAATGTCTAGTCAAAAGTCTAATGGATAGTAAGTACTCAATAAATGTTTCCTAAATCAATAAAAAATAAGCAAAATGAAGCTACGTGGATTATCAAAAATTCTCAATATTTTTAAATATAAAATAGGCATACCCAGCTTTAATGTTTAATGTTTTAAGAAACCATTTTTCTAACCAATGCCAAATGACACAGTTTAATTCTATCAAAAATATTATTTTTCCACACTATTTAATAATCACAATTTCTTTTTTTATTTTGTTGCATTAATAAACATTAAGAAGGCAATTAATCTAATTCCTTCAGTAAATCCAAAGAGCACACTTATGCGATAACTTAGATTTTAGAATATATAAAAGTCCAACAACTGTGTTAAAGTAAAATAGTATATTGTCCACTAAGGAAATCAACTACCCTTCTATCTCAACTACTCTGAACATGACTGAGAACTAGGGAATAAGGACAGAAGATTCTGAAGTGTCAGTAACATTCACTCTTGCTCCACACATAATTCCAACAAACTAGATTTTAGAACTCACAAAAATACTAAGAAAACATAATTAGGAGGAGGACTAAGGACTGCTAGAGGCAAGCACAGTGACAAACAAAAATTACAGCTGTCAGGAAAGTAGGAATCAAACATTTATTAAAATGAACCACAGAACTAGAAGAAAAAAAATCCAAGAGGCATTTGGTTTAGTAACAGATATTCTGGACTAAAAATGTCATAACCCAATTATTGGTTGTAGTTCAATCTCTTAATTAACGTTCATAATAACTTGTCAAAAAAATAAAATTATGTTTAGTACAGTTTAAAATAATAGGAAAATATGCAATACATTTTGTAGTTCTATGCCAAATGATTAAAAAGATCGTGGCTTAAAAATTTAAAGGGCAAACTTTCAGCAACCAGAAAACCTAAAATACCCAGAATAACACAGATCCCAAGAATTCTGGAAAGCTACTTTTTACCACCTTGAAATGCCATCTTAATTTTAAATAAAGAAACCTTTTTCTAGGAGAATATGCACTTATATGACAATCTGAAACTATTCTTCAAAGATCTGAAACAGATACAAAAAGCCTAAATACAAAAAAGCTACTATACCTGTTGTGAACCGCTAAAATTCGTTGAATTGGAGACTGAATTATTTGCATAAATAGTAGATGATGGCGCAAAACTAGAACCTAGAAATAAAGAACAAATTGCATTTAAGAAGTATTTCTTTGCAAAATAATAATAACATTTCACTTTGCAGAATCCAACGAAAGAAATATATTTTTAATTTGGTTAAGGCAACAAAACATGAAATTTGAAGTTGAGAGATTTATAAGGAAAAATGTGCTTAGCTCTATCCCTCTTGTGACAACAGTTAAAGTCTTTGCTATAGATGTCTGTTGGACTAAACAGGAGCACATGGGAACCATCTTAAGGACAGCAGCTAACCTTTAAAGGTTAAATGTCTAGAAGAACAGAGGTTTTCAAAGAATAAAATGTGATGCAGACAGAGTACTCCTAGGAAGCTACTGGAACTTTCAAATGGTCATACCAATTAGAGTACTCCTAGGAAGATACTGGAATTTTCAAATGGTCATACCAACTGCATATGCACACAGAAACCATTTGAGTTAGAATGTGGATGGGTTAACTTAGGAAACAGAGAACCAACTTAGAATTGATGCTTATGGCACCCTGTCTTTTCTTTCCTCCTAGGTCCTTTCCTTAGAGCCAAGAGAGATGTGAAGTGGGGCTCAGACTCAAGGAAGAGCTGTTCATACTACAGTCACCTAGGGTTTAAGAGCCTTCTAAAATTTGACTACAAGGTTAAAAATTTAATTATTTTTTAAATTCAAATTTTAAATTATTTTTTAAATTAAAAACAAGTGAAATATCAATTTAAAGATGATTTTTTCAAAACATACATTCTACAGAATGGACTTATGGAGAAGTAAAATGAAAGACTACTGACACAGCTGATTATTTGTTTTATCAATGTGTTTTGAATTGCAATGATATTATGTAATTAACGCAAACTGACCTGGCCCAGAATATCCAACATGAAAGTATTTGGGGGAATAAATGAAAATATACTCATGGTTGCTTTCATACTCCTCACTGAAGCTGTGTGGCTCACTGTGGCTTTACCATTTATGCAACTATATTTCTACCTACAGTTTAGGTAAAGAGAGACCTGCCATTTCAGCCAAAAAGGTCTAGGTAATTATTTCATTTTAGTCGATGAACTAAAATTTCAACAGTAGTTGATTAAAAAAGTATGTTCATGTAACCCCAAATTTATGACTAACAATATAGACAAAATGACAGAAACAAGCTTTTAATGTATTTACTATGTCACTAAAATTCTTTCTGCAACTACTACATAATGATCAGACATAGAAGCAAAAGTAAATACTCAGATACAGAGGATTTTTGCAGGGGGAGGTACAAATTACATAAATATTTCCAGTAAAAAATAGAGTATTAATAGAGGAGAGGTATTTGAGGAATGAACAGAAAATCCGAAATAGTTCAATGGTAAATAAGACTTAGGAAGGTACTAATTCAATTTTAAATATAATCAGAGCAACATTACATACTTAAGGAATACAGACAAGAAAACACTGGGACTTTTTATGAATCTTTGAACCTCACTTAAGGAGATGCCCTACGTGTGACTGACGTGGCCCAGAGGTTACTCTGCTCGGACCTAATGTCCTGCCAATTTTACACAACCTCAACTTAAGTACTGAAATTCGGTATGGGTCATGTTTCTTGATGTATATTCAATTCTTTTCACCATGTTTTTTTTTTCCCCCTAGTTATTTGTCTTTCCTGATGTGAAGAGCAGTAGCAATTAAAACCATTTTCGTGCAGGCATATTCCTACTCTGAAGCCAAGGAATCTCATCCAGAGAATTCCTCCTCACGTAACATGCTTCCTGTGTGGTGGCTTACCTGGCATCTGGTAAGAATAAGGTGTCTGGCCTGGCTGTGGGGTGGAAAACCCCGGGCTGTAACTGAGGCACCCACTCTGTAACGGGGACTGAGTCTGTGAAAGTCCACTCTCCGTCTTGATGCCCGGCAACATCACGCCCAGATCTGTTTGGGAAACACACGTGCAGACCCTTCAATTAGTAAAATGACCTTGCTCCTGAGTTGTAACTTATGCTAGAATATCTAAGCACTAGGCAGCAGGATTACCCGCTCATAAGCAAAGGAGCAGAGAAGACGTGAGATACCGTAAGTGGGCAGGCTGTAGGGCTGTCCTGTCTGTGAGTAGGCTGTGTAGACGGCCGGCTGCTGCATCCCCGAATACTGAGTCTGGCCTGCGTAGGCAGACATTGTTTGAGCTGCTGGTGTAGAAAGAATGTGTGGATAGGGCCTAAATATCAGAAAAATAGCATTACTGTGGCAACAAAGACTGCACATTATTTCAGACAGCTTAGATTCAGTGAAACCTTATAATAGCCCGGAAGTAATCCTCTTCTTTATCCACAACACAATTCTAACAATAGGGAAAGGACAAGGGCCCAAACGTCCGAGCTACAGATCAGTCTAGTGACTTGGGACAAGTGGTTTAAACTCCCTAAAGACTTACACCTCACCTGTAAAATGAGAAATTTGGATCAGATATTGTATCTAAAGTCTCTTCCAGGTCTATAGTACCTGTTTACCTCTGAAATAGTGTGCAGGGCAGGGCAGGGGGGCCCAGACCAGTTAGCATGCTCATGAGCATACTTGCAGTCACTTACGAGTGACCTACTGCTCTACAATGGATACAAGAGTCATGGAAAGCCCTACCAACAACGGGACATTTAAAAAAAGAAAAGAAAGGAAAAAGGCAGGCAGCTGCTTCCTGAAAAGAAATGGAATGCCACTCCCTTTATCATGCCACATTTTACAGAATGTTCCTGAATGGATATCCAAACACCAGTCTGTACTTAAGGGCAGAGACTGTAGCTGCTGCAGAGATTAACATTTAAATGTGTGTGAATCATGGTTCCAAAATCTTAACACATCTGGCTGATTGTAACCAAATTCAGATATGTACCTAATATTGTTAAATTTGAAATTTCTACCACTGTCTTCAATAAGTTGACTTCATTTGTTGTAAAAACGATAGAGCACATTATTCAAAAATATGTTTCTGAGAATTTGAAATCCAATGAAAATAATGTAATATGAAACAAATTATGAAGGGTTAACATTTGAATAAAATATAATCTTTTTGGATTTTCTTTAAGCTAGTCAGCATTTTTGACTTTCCATTAAGAAATCAGTGTTTTCCGGTTTGAGCTTGATGCTTTCCTCAAGGTATACAAAGACCCAGAATTAAAGGAACCGTCTGGACAAACATGAGTATATCTCTATTTCTAGATTTGTAAAGGACATTTATCCGTATGTCTAATCCACCCAACTGATTTATACAAGCATCCATCTATTCAACTATCTAGAACACATTTATATACGTAAAGGTATCTCAATATGAAGTTATGTGAGTACAGATTAATAAAGATAATTCTGGAAAATTATTCTAACAAATCTGAAAGACTCTACTAAGCACTTACTTGGAAGGATATAGCTGTGGGGAATATTGATGCGCTGATCTGGGGCTGTAGCCACTACTTGTTATTACTGTAAAACACAAAAACCAGTGCAAAAAAAAGTTGCTTCATGAATAAGTTTCACTAGAATGACAAAACCAGTTTGAAGAAATTATCATGTTCAAGAGATGTTTCTAATAATTCACTCATTTTCTAAACAGAAAAAATTCATTTTCTAAACAGAAACAGATGCCTCAATATTTTCTTCTAATTGAACTGCTTCAAGTTTGCTCTAAGAGCATAAAATGAAATCTTCCAGCATAAAATGAAATCTTCTCACAAATCCTTTCTCTCTTTCTTTTGCTTTCTCACATCAATAGCATATTCTTATGTATGATTAAGTATGAATAAACACCTTTGATTACAGATCATTAAGATTTCTTTCATGACATAAAAGTAAATTTTTAAAATTTTCAGACCTTATGTTTTATGTTTTAAATTCCAAATATGACAGCAACATATTGCTCTTCCTCCATATTTATTCTACTAAAAATACAATAAAAATTCAGGAAAAATGTGAAGTTCCAACTTCACTTTGAAATTGTAAAATGCTATCATTTTATATTGCCTCGAAGTCTACCAATCAGATGACAGTTAAGAATGCAGAGTCCAAAATGTCTGAGTACTAACTGGAATATGCATAGAAAACAAGAGGGGTAAGGCACCACATCTTAAGAAACATAATTGCATAATGCAGCAGTAATCATATTTACAAATACATTTTGAACTATCAGAGAAAGCACTTTTTTGAAAAGAACTTAAAGGTGAAAGCCAGGTCCTATTAACATGGTGTCCTAACATGCAGCCCCAAACTGGAATACATTCAAAAGTTTGGAAGTTTCTCTTTCCCTTCACCATCTGCCTTGACTAAGACAGATGTACTGCAAATATACGGACTCCAAAGTATTGAGGCAGTCCCTTCAGAGCCAATCCATACTGGGCAGGCACACAGAGTGTCTTTATTAAGCCATCTGCTGTTCATTCACTTTTCAAAAAGATTAAAGTAGTACACAATGCAGTGCTGGAATTAGTTTAGTCTAATCAATCACAGTTATACTTCAAAGTACTATGTCGTTCCTAAGTTGTTCATAATAATTCTGGAACTAAACTTTTAGAGTTGTAAAAGTGACAAATAGGTTTAGGTTGTTAACTATTTTATGAAACATGATATATTTCTATATCCAAATGCTATTAAGTACCCTTGTGATCTGTCATTTCATAAACACATAGAATTTAATGTATTTAAAATGCTATTTTGGCCTGCAGGCTCTGAGTATGTAAAGTGTATTATAGTTTTCATAGCAATCGTGCAGAAGTTTGTTTTCAAGGATATTATGAATCAATTTTGAAAATCACTGAATATGACAAGAGGTGTCATGTTCTAAATATTTTGATCAAGCAAAATTTAAGTGAATTTGCTATATAAATTTGAAAATCAATTGACCAATGAACCATTAATTTTCTACTGATTTATTAAAAGCTTAATGTTCAAAACGTTCAAATCACTTCAGTGAGAACACGCTTTTTCTACCACATCACAGGCACCAAGTGTACATTACATAATAGCAATAATGTTATTCCCCAGGAAATTCAGTCTGATTCATTAACTCACAATAGTGAGTACTCTTTTTAGCAAAAATATAGTTAAATGAGGCATAACTCCATGTGTTTTTGTCTCTTACTTATAAAACGTCACTTTGGCACACTCAAGACTTTATAGTAATCAGGTCTTCTCAAGATTGCAAATCACAAAGTTTTTCCAAAGAGACATCAAATAATGAAAAGAACCATCCACCACAGCAGCTTTTATAAAAAAAAAAAAAAAAGGCCAAAGAGCAAAATTTTTTAGAAAAAAGCCCCATACATCGGAATGGAAATCTGAATATATAGGATTTTCCTCCTGCTAATGAAGGAATCTAAGCAATATTAAAATAATGTACCCATAACAGTATCAAGTTTTAACATTTAAAATTTCTATTACTATCTGTATGTTCAATTTCTAAATAGAACGCAAAACCTCTGGCTCAGAAAACTAAGATGTTCACACAAAACTTGCTTCTAAACTAAAATGTATATTTATTCTAACTAATGAATCTGCAGATAACTGAAAACAACAAAATTTGACTAAAGTGGCTTGAGATTATGCTGACCAGAGTAAAATCTGTTCCTACACAGGGCAGCCTAATCTCCAGTATGGTTTCTGTACTACCATGTACAGACTTCAGAGATTTTCCTTTCATTCCCCATTGTCATTTCAGTAAACAAGAGATATTACCCCAAAGCACTCAACTTACTATATTCCATCATCTTTGCAAATAAAAGGAAGCAAACTGCTTTGTTTTCAAAAGGTCCTGAAAATTAATTACAACAAATTTCTATACAATATTACCAGATTCTCAGAGCATGATGCAAACAATTTTAAGGTTTTATTCTAATTACTGTGTCACCTTAGATCAGAGACTCTCATTGGGGTAGGCGATGGGAAGTAAGGGAGCTGGGCAGGTAGGAATTTTGCCTGTGAGGGGACGTTTAAAATGTCTGGAGACATTTTGGGTTGTCCTAACTGGGGAGTGCTACGGTCATTCTGGGATAGACAGTAGGGATGCTGCTAAACCTCTTCTAACGCAGAGGACAGATCCTTCCCTACAAACAAAAAAAGAAAAAAAGCCAAATTTTTAATAGTGCTGCTGTTGGGAATCCCTGACTTAGAACATTGTTGTCCAGAAGAACCTGTCCAACAACCTTCCGTGGAGCTGGAAATGTTCTGTAGCTGAGTTGTTCAACACCGTAGCCACTGGAAGACCACAGGCAGCTCTTAAACACTTGAAATGTGACTGTTGTGACTAGAGAAAATATTTTTCCTTTTACCAAATTTTAAGGTAATTGAGACTTAAATAGCCACCTATGGCTAGTGACTATGGGACAGCACAGCCCTAGATAATTTGTAAAAGAAAACTGGGCAACTATTTGTAAAGATAATGTGAGTGAATTTTAGACAGGGTGGCAGCTCACAGCTATTTCTTTTTCCATTCTTATATTTTCCAATGGGGTAGTACAGAAGGGACTCCCAGACTGATCAGAACACTGCTCTGCACTCATTCATACCAGTGAGCAGCTGTGAGGCCTGGACCGTATGGCCTTCACACCTTTAACTTACCTGCACCTCTGTATTCTTGCCTCTAAATCAGATCAGAAACCTCTGAAATTCCTTGTGCGGCTATTGTTCTACAATGTTGTCATTTAGCTATCAGTGAACTTGTGGTATGGTATTTAAGTATGCCAACAGTTCCTTAGTAATTTCATTTCTTTCCCTAAAAATGTGTTCCCATGCATTCACTCTGTGGAAAGTTTACCAGAGTTATGGTAGGTGAGCAATAAAGACTGCTAGAGTAAGTTGCTACCTATTTATCTCCTGGGAGGCAAGTGAATTGCTAGAAAGCCTACGGATTAGTGCATGTGAGTCTCAGTGCAGAGTATAATAAGAATTATTACCTCTTTCTGTCTGAAATACTAATATTTATGTGAATACACAGCAACTGCTCCCAATCAGTGTGAACTAATGAGAGTGGCTCATCTGTATCTATAAAAATGCAATGTATGCTACAAGGATACTATACTCAAGGACAGGCCTCCACTCTTTATACCTGAAGCACACCCACATACAACCTCCGTATGTGAGAATATGGATAAAACGTAAGCTGTTAAGGTAGACCAACAAAACCACGATGTAATTACCACAGAAACTTCTCTAGGTTTACTGTTCATCTTTATGCTATTCAAATTCCTTCTCAGGTTAAAAAAAAAAATCCTTTCACCAGATAATACACTAAACAAAATATTGTAGCTTAAAATCTTGAACGAAGTCAACTTAATGCGTGTCCTTTGTGCCCACCTGGGAGTTATCAGGTATTTATATTTAAAAGGATTGCTGTTTAAAGACATGCTATTGTTCTCTTTGAAGCACTGGGTGAAAGTAGTGCTCTCAGGTTGGGTTCTAATGCAACCAGCATGTGTCCTCCCAAAGCCCATTAACCTTTAATACTTGTCACTCAGCTGCTTACACAGGAGGAGTTTTTTTAAACCCAGAGAGGAAACAAGGTTATTTAGAAGGAATCAAATGGATAGTTTTACATCTTGAATGTTGGGAAAGGGAGTTTTTTACGCCATTTAAATGGACAAGTCAAGGGAACAAAGCCAACGATTACAACCTAATTATTAAATTAAACACTGTATAAAATAATTCCAAAGGAAGCCAGCCCTGCTTATTCCTAACAAGAAAGGCAGAGGACTGTTTTGCTGTCAACTGAAAAATCCAGCAAAACGATTCCAAGTATAATTTTTCTAAAAGTATATACTTCTATGACAATTAGTTCTCCAAAAACTAAATCTAACGCTAAATCGATAAAAATCCACATTCTCAAAACTCCGCTGCTTATTCACTAGGAAGATGATGAGCACCCCAATGTGTACGTAGCAACGCGTGAGCTTAAGGCTTTACCTGACCCAGTAAAAGTGTCAAGGGCTCCATCTCCAGTGGTGGTTGCCGCTTCACTGCTGTTCAAAGGCTCTGTTTTGACTGCAAGGAGAGACACTATGTAGAAGAATAAGTACATGTGAGTTTTATTTCTAAATTTTTATCAAAGACGCTGATTGTTCCACTAGTGGCTTTTCCAACTACCATGGGCATGCAAAAGAGAAAACTTGAGAAGTCGATGAGGAAAGTTTTGTTAATTTAGCTTCTAGAAAGTGGACATGCATTTGTAGAGGATTCAGTATAAAAATCCTCTGACTAAGCTAGTTCTCTCAGATCTGGGTTTTAAAGGCAGTCAACCTTATAAAGGGAAGCAGGAGTACACATATTTGCATTTGTAACTCACCTAAGCACCCCCTGACATTAGAGTCAAAAGACAGAAAAAATGAATCACAGTTGGTCTTCAGCCCATTTAATCCAAATTATAACAGAGATTTACTAGCTTGTATTTTATTCTTCCCAAGGAGACATTAAAAAAAAAATGATTAATTGCCTAAGAGCACAATGGAGGCATATGGAAATACAGAGACCATGGGCCTATTCCTGAGATGGGTGCAAAATGAGGCACTCTAAATAAGTTTCTGCTCTTAAATACACTAAACAGTCGTAAGATGGTGGGGTTTTTATTTTAATGGTAAAACAATTTTTAATGCATTACAGAGATAAGCAGAGAGAAAGAGATCATTTCTACAGCAGTGAGTACATCTTCTGAAAACTCTTTAAAATGTTATTATTACTCTGAAGTCGTCTATTTTGCCAAAATCCTCACTTGGGAACGATGTCAGCAGGCACACCTCATCACTGTCATTATTAGATGCAGTGAGTGGGGGAGGAGGGCTGTGAAAAAGCCTCGACTTGTTTTTGTCACACCATATTTTCCCTTTGTGGGCAAAGCTCTGCTACATACATCACAGCAGCAAGGGGATCAACTAAATTATTTTCTACTTAACACCTCTTATGTTTCCTGGTCATAAAACGGAATTATACAGTTAAATAACTCAGAGGCAAGCAGAAAACTATAAAGAAGAAAGCTGAAGACTAGCCAACCATGAGCAAACATGGCAAAAAGAATAGTGGGGTCAGAGTGTCCCCATCAACCAAGCAAGTCAGCAATGTTACTCTGTTAGAAAGGCAATTAACTGATGGAGAAACATGCAGTAATGATTATGCTCTCTTTCCACAGAAACAGAATTGACTGGACCCCCCCCCCCCGCCCCGCCTCAGTGAGCCCTGGGGTTAAGTTAGCATCCATGACTGAATAATGTCATGAAGATTTGCCCAAAGATTCAGAGGAGAACTGTAAAGTTTGGAAAGCAGAAGTGAAGAAATTTGGATTACTTATCCTAGCAAAAGGGAAGTTTAAGGTTACCCTATTTTTCAATAGCAACAATAATCTGAGGAATAGGTTTAGTTATTTGTATAATGATAAATAATGAATTGGTGGTTAAAACTTTATGGTAGTAAAATTTACATAGTAGTCCGTTTATAGTTATACCTGACTACTAATTATATTTCCCACTAGAAAATTATTTACTAATGGGGCACCTGGGTGGCTTAGTGGGTTAAGCGTCTGCCTTTGGCTCAGGTCATGATCCCAGGGTCCTGGGATCAAGCCCCACATCGGGCTCTCTGCTCTGCGGGAAGCCTGCTTCTCCCTCTCTCACTCCCTCTGCTTGCGTTCCCTCTTTAGCTGTCTCTGTCAAATAAATAAATAAAATCTTAAAAAAATTATTTAGTATTACAAAACTATTTATCAAGAGCTCATTTCTCCCTCATGACAATCATATGAGGTAGATAATATTATCATCTTAATTCCTCAGATAACAAAACTGAAGCACAAAGTAGCTAAATGACTTGTCTATAGTCACACAGCTAGTAAGAACTAGAATTTGAGACCAGGTGGTGTGGTTTCAGAATCTAAATTCTAAACCATACTGCCTCTCAGGAAGCACTAACTAATCAAGAATTCCTTTTATCTGTAAGAAGATGATCCAGAGTGTGACCTAAGTGGATGGAAAGCTCTCTGATGTAATGCCCACGTTCAACTTCTGACAAAAAAGCACAGCCCAAAGCCTTCAGCAACACTAATACAAGGGACAGTCTCTTGAAACTTCCAAATTCTAATGCTGGCTACCTTCCTATTTACCTGTGTCTAAATCTATAAACAATTGTAAAATAGATGTAAAAAAATTACATATTTTACTTGTGAATTGAGGAGAAAGGAGGAGAACGAGAGCTGGGTCTAAAAAACTAGTCTAGAAGCCAGACATGAGGATTAGTTCTGTTACTTTGGATCCCAACTTCATATTGATGTTGATTATAATCGCCTCAATTTGAGAGTTTCAGGTGGTCAAAAAGAGAAGGAAATAAAGGGAGACAAAGAGTTTGTGGTTGCATTCACCATCCTGGAAACATCTCTCATTAAAACTTTAAAGGTCTGAATGTAGTCAAACACAGACAAAGAAGTTCCATTTTACCGAGAAAAGGCATCCGTAGAAAGTATATAAAGAGAAGCATAAATGTCAAGATGTGTTCAATGTACTAACATGCACGGATTTTAAAGTACTAACTCAACAAATGGATTTGGGGAAAAACTGCACATTAATGCTAATTTATTTTTCATATGCAGTTAAGAACAAAAAGGAAAAGAGGGAAATTTGATTATGTTGCTACAAAAAGTAAATTATTCTCACATTAGGTGGACATCAACAAACATCTCTTGGCTCCAAGTAAAATGCAAAGTTAATTTGGTTTGATTTTGTAAAGAAAAAAATAACATTAGGTAATAATAAATAATTTGTTCTTCCAGGGGCAGAAAACTAAGAGAAGTGAAAGGGACATTCCATATATGATTAGTTAATTGAAAAGACAGAATACAAATAAATATCTTAATATTTATAAAACAGGTAACTAGTACAATGGAAACACTGTCTTAATTACAAAGCTTGAAAAATGCAAGTCATTTTCAATAAAGGTTCAAACATATTTGAAATGTATTCCATTTTCTTTTGTCTTGGTTTTGCTTCTGCACTTTCAATTAAATATACCATGTATTTTATTAGTGGCAGGCAACTTTGGTTTTAGTTAAATACGTGCAAGGCATTCCTGCAAAGATACTCATCAATGAAAGATCTTACTATTTTCTAAAACTTATAAAAATCCTCATTCCAAATGATTATCAGTGTAATTCATTGTCATGTTCAAATATAACTTTTTCTCACTGTATTTCACTTTTCTTAAATTAACACAGGTTCAACAGGGTTTTTAACTTGTTAGGACAATGTCCACAATCATTACATGCTATAAAATGGAAAGGACAATCTTCTAGAAGTGATAAACGTCATATTTTTCAACAAAATGAAACTTATAAAATAAATGTTTTGATTTCAAAAGTAACAAGCATATTTTAATGTCCTAAGTTAAAGAGTATTGTGGTTTTACTCTTCTCTATGTTCAAAATAAGTAATTCGGCATTCGAGGTTAATTCAGTAATTCAGGGTTTCTCTAAAGGATGACAAACTATATACAGCACTCTGTACAGAACTTATTATTCAAGAAATATTTGTATTGTCAACCCCCCCATTAGTTATATATTTGCAATTTGGATGTTTTTCATAGAGCCAAACTTAAAAAAAAAGAAAAAAGTCAAAATATTTTTAATATATTGATTGTAATATATTGGTATAATTGGATTTTATTTTTTACCTTTAAAAATAATTGCTATCTATGGACTAAATCAAAATTGTGTGATTATTGTCACGTGTCAGCTGTGCCTTGGCCTTCATCCCTACCCTCCTATGCATATTTTCAAAGCAAATTTAATCTTGTCTGTTCAGATTATCTTTGGAACTCAGGCACAACATTAATGTTAATTAAATAATTGTGAAGAGAGTCTGTTTATTATAATAATCCAAAATTCATGTTCGTTAGTTGCAGTAGCAGATTTAATCCTTGAAAAGAGAACGTGACCCACGTAATTTACATTTTACATTTCATCTTCCAAAATCTGTGCTTAAACTGGTGTACACTTAAAAGACATATATATGTTAATTCTAAATATACTTCTTTCTGAACCACAAAATCACCCGTAGCTCCTTCTAACAGCATAGGTTCTACAAAGAATTTCTGGAGGAGTTAGATTAGGAAGGTTACAATTTATAACACTGCAGGGGACATGCAGTATTGCCTACCCACTTTAATAATTAGTATAGCCTATGATTTATGTTGGTCTAAATCAATATATTCACTCTAAAATCTATGAGCACCAAGTGTCTTTCACTTCTAAATATCCAGAAAGTAATTTCGTAAAATAATTTGATAAAGCAATTTATGGTTTTCATTAAAAAGAAATCTAAAAAGAAATAGAGTCACAACAGTAGGTGGTTCTACTTCACACACAAACATATAACATTTGGAAATAAACCCCTTGCATAAGTCAATCATCTGTATAATAAATATAATAAGAATTCTGGAAGATTCTTTTCTCTGATATATAGATTTTAAATATAGAAAATGTTATAAATCTGATCAGAATGTCTGATTTAGGTTCCCTCAAACCTTCTCTTTAAAGCATTTTCTTAATCTCCATGTAGAATCAAATATTCCTTCCCTCTGCTATGCACCCACCTTGAACACATTATGCACTCATTACTTTCTTGTCTGTTTCCTTCTGCTGGACTTTTGGTCCCTTGATGGCCAGTATCAGATTCTATAGGTCATTGGGTTCCTATTTCCTAGCACAGAGCCTGGCATATAACAGGAACTTGATACATTTTAATTGAGAAAGTGAAAATCTACTTTTAGATCCTATCCTAAGCAATTCCAACAGATGTCTTTCTGTAAAGTACAACTAATCATGAATCTTGACACCATTAAGCAAATAAAAATCTTACCTATTTCTGTAAGTAACTTTTCATATGATTGGCATGCATTTACGTGAATAAATATGCATATGCATGACGTATACAGAGCATACAGAAAGCTTTATATCGGGGGTCAGCAAACTATAACCTACATGCCAAATCTTCCCCATGGCCTGTTTCTGTATAGCCTGTGAGTTATGAATGGCTTTTACATTTTTTGATAGTTGAAGAATATCAAAAGACAAATATTTGTGACATGTGAAAATTTTCTTTAATTCAAATTTCAGTGTTCACAGATCAAGTTTTATTTGAACACAGCCAAGGTCATTGTCTATGGCTGCTTTTGTGGAACAACAACAGACCTGGATAGCTAAAACAGAGACCACATAATCTGCAAAGCCGAAAATATTTACTATCTGACCCTTTACAGGGTCTATATGCTAGGGTATGATTGCATTTATTCCACTTTAATTGACAGTTCTACATTTTAACAATTTTACAAGCAACAAAAATTTGAAAGGAAAATTAGTTTCCAATATAAATCTGCAGATATAATTATATAATTAGGACTAAGGTACTGAAACACTTTAAATCAATTCAAGGAATAATGTAATATATTTAAAGAGTACCGATGCAGTATGGTAGGATATTAAGGTGACACTATCAACTTATTCATATTAGTAAAAACTATATAATTAAAGTCCTTCTGAAAATCTCAAAGTTAATGGAAAGATTTTCAAAAGCCACTAAATTAGCTTTTGCTTTTTCCTTTTTTTATAATAATCTTATAAAGTGATCCAATTCCCACAATAAAACCCAATATTAAAAATAAAACAGTTTAGGGGCATCTGGATGGCTCATTCGCTAGGTGTCTGCCTTTGGCTCAGGTCATGATCCCAGTGTCCTGGGATCCAGCCACACATCAGGCTCCATGCTCCGCAGGAAGCCTGCTTCTCCCTCTCCCACTCCCCCTGCTTGTGTTCTCTCTCTCACACTGTCTCTTTCTGTCAAATAAATAAATAAATAAAATCTTTAAAAAATAAATAAATAAAACGGTTTACTGTCAATGGGAGAGATATGCACCAAATCCTTAAGTCTGTACTATAAACACCCAACATACACCCATACAATAAACACCCCAAAGTCATTAAAATTCATAAATTCATAAATTTCATATCAATATGCCATCAAGACTACATCGTTAATAATCAAAGTATACCCAACATTTTATTACTAAAAGCTTGCCTTCTTTGGCCAGTTTACACATTCTAAATGCCAAAAAATATATTATATGACCAAACATTGGAGAGTCTTTTAACATAATGCATGTTTTCATTTTCCTTAAAAACTATTGCCTAGTTATTACTGAATTATTAATTAAAGAAAGGGAAATATACTGTTTTTTACTGGCAAACAATTTGTATTCCTATCTAATTTAAGACAAAAGCTTTGGCAGGGAAATATTATTATCCTCCTTTTATAGAAAGAGATTAAAGCTCAGAGAGGTTAAGTAACTTGTCCAAGGTGACGCAGTGAGTGTGTTCCTTCTGACACACAATTCTTTGTTCTTCCCACATGGCCATGTGACTATTAACATTAACACTAGGAATTAGGAAAATCTGAGGCTTAACATTTAGAAAAATGTTTCTGGTTCGGATTAGATCTAAATTACTAAATATTGAATGTACATATTTAAAGTTGCCCATGTTACATGAATATCTAAGAACAGAACAATAGCCAGTGAGCTAAAAATGTTTTTTACAAATGAAATATTAAAAAAAAAACTAGAATATTTTATGATGTGATGACTATGAAATTTAAATACTAGGATCCATAAATAAGGTTTTATTGGAACCTAATGAATCTCATCCATTTATGCATTGCCTATGCCTGTTTTTGAGTTATTGGTGACATAGCTGAGTAGATGAGACAGACATGGTATGCTCTATAAAGGCTAAAATATTTACTATCTGGCCCTTTATAGAAAAAGACCCTGAGTTAGAATTAAGAGAAACTGAATTCTTGCAACATATTTTAAGTATAAAATGTATATTTTAAGTGTGGAACTGAAAAACATTTTGAGCTAAAATTATAGAAAAACACAAATAATGGGTATAATGGAGTATTCTTCATTCACTGGCCATATACTTTAATTTAATTAGATACAGCAAGATCCAGCCAAACTGCCTATCCTAACTGCTCCCTTACAATGCACATTTCCAACAGGTAGGGAGGTCTTTTTAATCTTAAAATTGGGTGATTTCATCTTAGTGTTATAGTTTTGCTTTTATTTTTTGATTTTTATAGTATATTAACTTTTGATTTAGAAAAAAAATTTATGGGGCACCTGGGTGGCTCATTTGGTTGAGTGTCCGGCTTTTGGTTTCGGCCCAGGTCACGATCTCAGGGTTCTGGGATTGAGTCCCACATCTGGCTCCATGCTTAATGGGGAGTCTTCTTGAGGATTCTTTCTCTCCCTCTCCTTTTGCCCCTCCCCACACTCACTCTCTCTCTAATAAATAAATAACTTTAAAAAAAAAGTTTGTTTATACTTTTATATATTTTGTGTACATAAATGTAGTAATTATAGTTCAAACTATTTTAAGGGTTAATATTGATTTATAATTTTAAATGTATAGCTTTCACACTGATAATTCTTTAAATGATGGAATTTTAAATGTTTATGTTATACTTTAGGCACTTTAACTGGATTATTTATTGAAGCCCGTAAAATCACGGATATCTTTTTGCCATGTTAAGAATTTAAATTAAGACAGTCTGTAGGTTATGGAGATGACTGAGTTCGTATGTATGTACAATCTGCTTCACCTGCTCTTACTGATAGGACTGCTGTGCTGAATTAGCCACTTAGATGATATGTAGTTAGAAAAACAATAGCTGCATCTGTTGGTGTGACATTATAAAAAAACTGTAAGAAAAAACAGTACTGGTCTAAGGAATCTCAGATTAGAATAGTGGTTGGTAAGAAAAAAACATAGTCAACTGTTATCTATAAACAACAAAAAGTCATGTTTATTTCTCCTTTTTCTTTACAAGTACTTAACACAGAAAAGGAAGTGCAAACAGAAATAGCAACAGAAAGCAAACCAGAAGGGCAATAACACACACCCAAACACATGCAGTGTACCATCATCTCTCATACTTGTTGCAGAAGAGGGGGTGTTGCAACTCAGCAACCAGTCTGCAGTGTTTAAAACAGTCATGTTGTCCCCTGAGAACAGGAACAGTATAAGGGTTCATTGTCCGAATGCCTGCTCAGTGTACATGAATAGTCTTCAATGCTTGTACTGGTTCCTGACCTTTTAGCCAAAATCGTAGCTGCACTGTATGACTTTTACACTTTATCAGGTCTGTTTTAGTTCAGTTAAATACATACACATGATGATTAGTGAACTCCAAGGTTTGATTCCAGAGTTTTTAAAAATCTTATTATAGGTATCCAAGTTAAGGTTTAAATATAAATGTTCTTACACCAGAAATCATCACTAAACAATCTTATAAATTTGCAATCCTATAATTAATTAGCTAAAATTATAGATGCAAGTTTAGAGACAAATAAACATCATAAACAAGGAAATGTTAATCTACAATGGGTTTGGTGTAAAACATTATTAAATACAGGCAAATTGCAACGCACACAACTTTACAAAAAAAATTTAGACTGCACAGTTATTTTAAATTAAATGGGAAGAGGTGTATCAATTTCATAAATACTGAAAATTTAAAAGAAAATATGATGTGGCAAATGCTGTTATGTAATAATATAATTAGTTTATAAATTAAAACTAATTTCATATAATTTTTCTCTTCTTGACTAAAACAGATCTATAAAACTTCAAAATGATGGAGAATAACTTAAAAAGTAGTTTACACATAATGTGTATATATTTGACATCTAAACATATTCTGATGTAAAAATTGACCATATATTTTGACGGCTGAATGCATTTTATAAAATTAGTAGGGCAGAATATCTGAAATAACTGTTATTATTACCACATACTGTGGCATAATTATAGGCTAATCAAATGAGAAAGTATCTGAAAAAAATTTAATTCCCAATTTAAATACATCAGGTATTAATCTCTTTGAAAAGAAAGTGCAGCAGACATAAATATTTTTCTATTCTCAAACCTCTTTTAAGAAAAAAAAAGAAAAATTTGGGATAGCCTTTCTCCCGCAATTCAAAATAAAACCAAAAACTAGTATACTAGTATCATTTCTTTTCTCTCTGTCTCTGTCTCTGTCTCTCTCTCTCTCACAAGATCAGAGTGCAAATATTTTTGGCCACATTGTCTACACTTTTTTTTGGAATACTTACAAGGGCAAATACAAAAAGGGAGCTTTGCTAAAAGCCTTCAAAATGTTGTTCAGGGATATCTATTCTTTCTGAATTTTTCCAGCTATAGAGGAGGTGCAAAAGTTTCAAGAAAATCAACAGAATAACAGACAGTCTATTAGCCATATATTCCCTGGATATAATGCTGATTATGTTATTCCTGATAAGGGTTTATTTATTAGCAGATCCCTAGCATGTGAAATTACAGCAAACATCGAAATGCATTTCTGGGTGTCTCTGGGGTGGTACACTTACCTCCTGTTCCATTTGTGGTGACAGATGTGCTGCTGAGATTAGCCTTCTCCAATTTGGAGCTACCAGGAGTATCACCACTTCCAACCAGAGGATGAGGACTTGTGAGGTCCTGCATTTCCATAGACCTGTTAGAGCAGGAAGCAGCAGAGCAAAAGCTGAAATCTCAGCAATGACTTCTTAATAAACTATAGGTATTATTCTACTGAGCACACATGTGATCTCACAATAAGAACTGAGACTAATAGCTAAGACTTCTTTGTTAACCAGGTGAACATGACAGTCCATTAAAAATTAGTAAATAATAAAATTTATATTTTATTTAAAATAATAAAATAATTTAAAAAAGCTTCCATGGTAGTCTAGGCTCATAATTTATTTGTAATCCTACAACTATTCTGTATAATAAAGTACAGAAGAAAGATTCTGTCATCTTAGCAGTTTAAGTTGATAGGGATACCTTCCCTCCTACACTGACCATCTCAGTTATAAACATGTAGAAATGTTGGAAATATTCAACTCCTAAAATGTGATGTATTCAGCCACCAGTGACAAAGAAATCAATAGCTAGAAATAAAGTATAAACTCAAAGTCAGAACAGAAACTTCTAGCTGACCTTGTGGATCCAGGGCTGAAAACTGAGCTGAAGGACTGAGGGTTAGAGTTGTTACACCTTTAATATCTACTTAGGAATAGACGGGTTGACTTAAGTCTGTTTCAGGGAATGTGCTGGAATTGAGCCCCTAAATAAAACCGAGACTCTTGAAAGGCTGACGCTCTTTGGAAACAGAAACTAAAAAAGCAGGATTTCACAGTAGTCCAAAGAAGGCATACATGCTTCAATGAAAGAAGAGAAACACAGGAGATCAACAAAAATCAAGAGAGCTTATCACCAACAAGCTACCCTGTAAAAATACTGAAGGAAGACCTTCTGGTCAAAGGAAGGATACCAGATAAAAACCCAGAGCTATAGGGAGGAATGAAGAGTGACAGAAATGTAAATGTATAGGTAAATACAAAGGTTATCTTTTGTTTTTCTTTTAATTCATGAAAGACAGCCAACTGAAGCCAAAATAAAAAGTGATCTATAATATGGTATAGGAGTAAAATATATGTCAGTAGCACAAAGAGAGTGGGACAAAATTATATTCTTTTAAGGTTCTTTCATTTGACATGAGGTATTATGATATACTTGGAAAAGACATTTAGGATACGTCAAGTAACACCTAACATTAAATATTAATAAGAAAAAATTAACAGATATATATAACAAAAATTCAATGGAAAAATTAAAATAAAGTATTTTAAAAATTTGATTAACCCCAAAGACCAGGAAAAGAGAAAGGAAAAAAGAACATATGTGAAAAATAGGAAACACGTAGCAAGATAGCACACTCAAACCTAACCATATCAATGATTATGCTAAATATCAATGGACTAAACACTCTAATGAAGAGCCAAAGATTGTCAGATTGGATTAAACAACCACAGCCCAACTATTAGGGATCTACAAGAGAAGTTTTTTTTTTTTTCTTTAAATTTTTACAAGAGAAGTATTTTAAATACAGACACACCGTGATACTATGGTATATTGCCCAGAAGAATTCATTATTATAGCTGCTGGTAGTGTTACCAACTGACAGTTCTCAACTAAATTCCTCTCCAAGACTTGCCCTCAAATAAAGAGTCATTTTGACCTAAATCACACCCTGTCTGGGGTTAGCCCTCATCTACTGACTGACCATGAAGGGGTATAAAGTTATCACCCTCACCCTGAAAGTCACTTGAATCTAGAGCCACCATAAGATCAGCTGAGACCTTTGTTGCAGTTGCACTGATGATCAAAATCTCTCAGTCTAATCATGCTTCCATCATTCCACCAAAAATATTACCACTGAAAGCACACTCCAATAAATTCCTGGCACATAAATCTCCATGTTAGAGTCTGCTTTCTGGGAACTTGAGCAGTGATAAGGCACAACTAGGTTCAGAGTAAAGAATGGAAAACAATGTAACATGTAAATAATAAACATAAGATAAATGTTTGGGCTATTATAATATCACAAAATGGTCTTCAAAATGAAGAGTATTACCAGATACAAAGAGATGAATTAAGAAAATGAAAGAAATGATAAATTCCTCACAACCCTAGATGTGCATGTACCTACTAGCCCGAGCTTCAAAATATATAAAACAAAAACTAACAGAATTAAGTGAAGAAACTGACTAGCAGTCCATGGTCATACTTGGAACTTTTACAACATTCCTTCCCCAATAACCAATTGCAAAAGTAGACACTGTCACCAACATGCTGTAGTTGACAGTTATAGTATACTAATACCCAATAATTATAGAATACACATTATTTTCAAGTGCACATGGAATGTCTACCAGGATGACTGTCAGGTTGGGCATAAAATAAGTATCATTAGATTTTAAATTAAACCTTACAGAGTATAGTATCTGGCCATAATTAATTAAATTAGAAAGCACTGGTAGTAAAATACATGAAATAATCATTAATACTTGAAAATTAAACACCACAATTCTAAGTAACCTATGAGTCAAAGAAGAAATCACCAATGAATTTAGAAAATGCTTAGGACAAAATACTAATGAAAACACATCAAATCACCCCACATATAGTCAACTGATCTTTGACAAAGTAGCAAAGACAATACAGTGGAGCAAATGCAGTTTCTCTAAAAAATGGTGCTGGAAAAACTAGACATCCACAAACACACAAAAAATAAGTCTAGACAGAGACCCTATGCCCTTCACAAAAACTAATTCAAAACTGATCATAGACCAACATAAAAAATGCAAAGTTATAAGTTTTGAATACAACACCAAAGATAGAATCCATGAAAAATAAATACTGGTAAGCTGAGCTTCGTTAAAATTAAAAACTTCTCTTCAAAAGTCAATGTCAAGAGCATTCAAAGACAAACCACAGACTGGAAGATAATATCTGCAACAGACACATCTGATAAAGGACTGTTATCCAAAATATATGAAGAACTCTTAAAACTCAACAATAAGAGAAAAACAACCTGCTTAAAAAAGGGACAAACACTTCAACAAACACCTCACCAAAGAAGATATATAGATGGCAAATAAGCGTATAAAAAGATAGTCCACACCACATGTTATCAAGGAAATGCAAGTCAAAACAATAAGATAACACTTCACTATTTACTAGAATGGCCAAAGTCTGGAATACTGACAACATCAAATTCTGGCAAGGATATGGAGCAAGAGGAACTCCCATACATTGCTGGTGGGAATGCAAAATGGTACACTCACTTTGGAAGACAGTTTGGCAGTTGCTTATAAAACTAAACATACTCTTACCATATGATCCAGCAGTCACGCTCCTTGATATTTATGTAAAGGAGTTGAAAATATATGTCCACACAAAAACCTGCACACAGATGTGTAGAGTAGCTTCATTCATAACTGCCAAAACTTGGAAGCAACCAAGATGTTCTTCACTAGGTGAATGGATAAATTCTAATATAGAGAGTCAATGGGCCATTATTCAGTGTTAAAAGGAAACAAGCTTTCCAGCCGTGAAAAGACATGAAGGAATCTTCACTGCATATTACTAAGTGAATAGACAATCTGAAAAGTCATACATACACTATGATTCCAATTATATGATATTCTAGAAAAACAAAACTATCTTGCTGGTGTAGAGATTAGGGAGGGATAAATAGAAGTACAGAAAATTTTTAGGACAGTGAACATATTCTGTATGATCTTGTAATAAAAGATATATGTCATTATACATTGTCCAAACCCACTGCATATACAATACCAAGAGTTAACCCTAAAGTAAACTGTGGACTTACAGATATGATGACAAGTCAGTGTAGGTTCATCCTTGGTAACAGATTCACCGTTCTGGTGAGTAATAACAATGGAGGAGGCTATACATGTATTGGAACAGAGAGTTTATGGGAAATCTCTGTACCTTCCTCTCAGCTATGTTATGAACTTTAACTGATCAAAATATAAAGTCCTTAAAACAAAACAAAAAAAAGACTGCATATCAATATTTGTGATATGCAAATGAAGCAGTGGCTAATGAGAAATTTATATCTTTAAAAGATTATACTCGAAAAGGAGACGGGTTTAAAATCTGTGATCTAAATTTCTACCCTAATAAACTAAAAAAAAGCAAATTAAACCCTAAGTAAATAAAAGGAAGAAAACAATAAAGAGCATAAATCAATGAAAGAGAAAAATCTATGAATAATAGAGAAGAAGAAGATCATTAGAGATACTAAAAATATTTAAAAAGATAATAAGGAAATATTATGAACAACCTTATGTCAAAGCATTAACTACTTTAAAATCAGCAGAATTCTTAAAAGACACAACCTATAAAACCAACTGAATAAAAAATAGGAAATCCAAATAGTCCTGTATCAATTAAAGAAATTGAACTCCTAATTAAACACTCCCCCCCAAAAAAACCCCACAAAAAACAAACAAAAAAACCCAATTCCAAGGCCATAGTAGTTTTCTTAGTGAATTCTAATAAATAAGGAAAAATAACAGTCTTTTATAATTATTTCAAAAAAATAAGAGGTAACATATTTCATTCTATTTTATGAGAAAAGGATTACTCTCATCTAAAAACTGACAAAGACAATTTAAAAAGAATTGTGGATCTATATTTCTCATGAACATAGATGAAAAAATTTAACAAAATATTATCAAGTGAAATGCAGCAATAAAATAGCTACTATATCATGCCTAAGTGTGCTTTATCCCAAGAATGCAAAGTTTATTAAACATTTGAAAATCAAACAATGCAATTTAGTATATTAACAGAATATTATTTCAATGAGTACAAAAAAGCATTTAACAATATTCATCATCCATTCACAATAGAAACTTTCAGTAAACTAGAAAAGAAATATTTCCCTCACATCTGATAAAGGTCATTCTTGAAAAATCTATAGCTTAAATCATATTTAATGATGAAATATTGAATTATTTCTCCCTAAGATCAGAACTAAGGCAAGGATATCTGTTTTTCCCATTTTCATATATTTTACTGGTAATCTTAGCCAGTAAAGGAGGACAAAAATAAATAAAAGGGGTAAAATTTAGAAAGAAAAAATTCTGTTAATTCACAGATAACATAATTATTTATGTAGAAAAAATTGAGAAATCCATAAAAACAAAACAACAAAAAATACTAGAACAAATGAGTGAATTCACCAAGTTACAGGTACAAGGGCCTTGCCAGTACTAAATCAAAACATGAACCAAAAATATCTGAAACTTAAGTCAACACTGCTCTAATTCAAATACTGAAATATCAAAATGATGGCTGTTCAGGAATTGGTAGTTCCCCTCCTGCTCAACTCTTAAGAGGAATCTGAATGCTCAGACCTTACCTTAACTGCCAGCCAGAGCCAAGGATTTAGACTTTCAGGAAATAAACCCAACAAAAAAATAGTGTGCTTCAGGCTTTACTGAGTTTTTGTATATGTTCAGAATACCATAAATGTTTTGAATACTATAAGTATTTTGAGTCTTAACAAGAAGCAGGAAAATATGAACTCTAGTAAAGAGAAAACACAGTAAACAGAAGCAGACCTGTATATGACCCAGGTTTTAGAATTATCAGAATTAATTAGGATTTAAAAATTATTGTGAATATATGAAATAATTTACAGGAAAAGATGCACACCCATGCAAGATGTGTGTGTGTGTATCACACATATACATATATACACATATGTGTCATATATATTTATACACATATAATACATATGTATATATGTACATATAGTTATACATACATCTAATACATATGTGTATATAATATGTATATGTAATAGAGATATATGTATCTATCTATGTATTGCATATAGAAAAGAAACAGAAACTCTAAAAAATGAAAATTCTAGAACAAAAATTATAATATATTAAATAAAAATATTCTTTGGATGGATTTAACAGAAGATTAGACACTGCAAAAGCAAGAATCAGTAAATCTGAAGCTGGGCCATTAGAAATTACCCAAACTGGAACAGCAATACAAAAATGGAGGGGCAGGGGAATTAAATTGAGTATAAGTAACTTGTGTAATATTATCAGAAAGCAAGAGAGTGAGACAGAATAATACCGAAATAAGTAATGGCCAACATTTTTTCAAATGTGATGAAACACCAACCCACAGATTGTTTAAATACAATGAACAACAAATGAGAAAAGAGAAAAGAAAACCATACCTACGCACATTGTAGCCAAATTCTGAAAATAACATAAGTAGAAAGCTTTATAGCAACCAGAATAAAAAAAGAGGGAAATAGTAGTATTTCCCAAAAAACTATTATCTGTAGCACACTCCTGGTAACAAGCTTAGTTATAGTAAGTAATGAATGTTTATGACTTTATTATATCCTACTGGACCCACCCAATATATTTTTAATGTAATTGATCAAATTAATTAACAATTTCTTATTATATGCAAAGCACTGTCACAGTTGTTAGGATTGCTGAGTGAAGAAAACATGGCCCTACCCTCCCGGAGTTTATGATCCAAACAAGAAAGCAGATCTTGTGCAAGGAAAATTAAAGTACATTAAATGTCCACTGAATGGAACAGACAGAAATCTGTGTGAATTCAGAGTATGGCAAATTTTCTCAGAAACCATTAGCTGGGTTTTGATGATTTCAAAGGGATTCTGGGGGAGTCACTGGTCAGTGGTACTGCTGAAGCTGCAAGGTAATATATGGGCTCAGCCAATTTAGACCACATGCAAGATGAAGAAGCAAGGAAAATTAGTCAGGAATGAAAAGATGGAGCATACACTGAAGAGAGGAGTAAAACTATGTTGCTCCTGCAAAACAAAACAAAAATAGCCTTGGTATTTTACATTCCAGTTTCCAGGAAACCAAATGCAATGATCTGAATCTTTACAGTAAGTCCCCTTTGCTTGAATTCCCTTCAGTAGGTTGATACTTCTTAAAATTAAAAGAGCCTTCTGAGAATAGATGTGCATTATTACCACAAACTATACAGCAAGAATATTCCTATATTTCCTTCTGCATGTTCTGTAATTAATTGAATTCTGAAACTTTAGATTCTTTTTAAGTCTACTTTATACAAAATAGAATATACAAGATGTAAAATTTACCAAAGACTTCAACAGCAGAAAATGATTAATGGTACCAGTTTTTACTGAGTACATATAGTATGACACATGCTATGCCTGGTACGTCATATATATTCTCTCCTTTAATCTTTACAGTAACACATTTATATGCATATTACTTCCCATATTTTATAGGTGAAGCAATTGAGGCTTACGGAGGATGCACAACATGCCCAATACCATGTAGGGAGAAAGTAGCAGCCCCAGAATTTGAACTCATGTCTATCTGATGGCAGAGCCCAGGTTCTTTCTACCACACATTGTATGTTTCCCATTTTTTAAGTGACTTTAATTCCGTCACACTGTGCAACCACAATCAGGAATGCAGAATCCTGCAGTAGAACATTTTGAATAGTTTTCAAAAATTACTGAAGTCAATATAAGCATCTGCTCTGCCAAATCTATACTAGTTATCATCATATTTAAAGGTTACCCTCTTTTCCACCCAAGATGCCTGTTTCAACCCCTTTTTAGTCATAAGGTGATGTGAGTCAACCCCTTATGTCATAAGGCCATTTGAGTACTAGCATCAGCCTGGACAATATAAAAAATGAACTTACCCATCAACACAAAAACTCATTTTAAAAAATAAAGAATTGCAGGTTACATGCAGCTAGTTTCTTGGTTCTTTTCTAAAATTCTTTTGTAGCATAGACAGAATTTATTTCTAACAGACTGAAATATCCTCTTGAAACCCAAGGAACAGCAAGCTTTCTATCTGTGTATTTCAGAGTCTGCTCTAACTCAGAAACCATAATTCCTTCTGCACAGATGCTGGTAATGGATCACAGCCTTTGCACATACAGGCTGAGATTCCATCAATCCTTCATGACCCAAGAAATGCAAAAGCACTAAGTACTTTCCAGCTTTTTTCATACCAGCTTTTTTCTCTTTGCAGAAAAGTGGACAGCCTGTGTGTATGCCTCTATGTCTCATGCTGTCAGAGTCAGTCTTCACTGTAGCCACCAGAAGGAGTCTAAGGAAAGAGTTTAGGCTTTGCTTTGTTTAGCACTTCTTTTTCTAATATAAGTCTTAATTCCCCTTAGCTGCAAAGTAGGAATAATAACATTAGTCTCCACTTCAATAATGAATCTCAGCTCCATTAGGGCAGGGATTCTTATTATCTTATCTTATTCACTGTTTTACTTCGCTACACTTAGAACTGTGCAGGCTACTTGCTGAGCGCTAATAAATGAACAATAAAATAGTAAGAGGAAAAATGTAGATGAAATGATCTGAGGTACCTGGAGTCAAATGTAGTCTAGTTCAGAAAACACTGCTTGAACATCTACCATGTTCTAGAGACAGTTCTAGGAATACTTAAAATATCTCCAGAGAGCTTGCAGGCTAGTGGAGAGTAAGAGAACAAACAGGTGGAGGGAAACAGGGATCAGTTCTCTGATGTGAATGTGTGTGGAGGTTTTCATATCTGTATGTGCAGTGTTAGATCTTCAAATGAGTAAGAGGTTGTGTGTGTGTGTGTGTGTGTGTGTGTGTGTGTGTGTGTACACACCCATGTGTTGGGGGCGAGGAGAGAGATGCTCTGCCTGTGTACAGAAAACCACTGTGGAAGAAAAAAGAAAATAAAGCGACTTGGTCAACTTAGATCAGATGAAAGTCATGGCATGTCACTACTGAGTACCAGTTTCCACTGTCTGGAAAAAGCCCATCAGGTAACAGTGCCAGGCCATCTTAAACCAACACATTTCAGTTTCGAATCCAAGAAACCCTTGTCATAGCTGCAAATCTAAGCCAGTTTCTCCTCGGGCAGAAAGGCTGGGGAGGTGTGGATCCTCTCCAGTGGATGTAGATCCATTGTGTGATCAGGGGAACAGACAGTCTTGGAAGGAGACCCTCATTAATCCATTTTACCAGATACGGTCAGAACTGGGTTCCACCGGAAAGAAGCAGAAATGAAGGAGGAAGAAGACCCCTAGCAACAAGTATCAAGAAAATGGGCCATGCATAATGGGAGCTGTTCTTGCAATTTGCCAGTGACCTCATGCCTGTCCCTGGGGCCAGCATGAATGCTTGCAGTACAAGTGACCTGTCTGCCAGGGTGACCTCAGGCCCTGGAGTAACAGCAAATAAAGCAATGAACACACTGTTCTCTGGACACTTCTACAGTCTTTCCTTTCCAGGGCTTGCAGCTCTACACTTGAGATCTGCAACTCTGGCCCTTTCTTCACTATGATCCTAACAAATTATCCAGATAAAACATGGTTTCCCCACCAAAGAAATGTGAGTAAATATTTTTAAAAAACAGAAGCATATTTCTAAATGCCAGTTTTCAAAGTCGCCATCCCACTTAATCTGTAAACAAAGAAAAAAAATTGAATGAATTTCCCAAGCATTATTTGAATGGTACAGGACTCAAGTTTCTGTTAGATCAGTTACAAACCATGGTTAATGAAGCAGGAAATTATTTCCCTCCAGTAACTAGTAAAGCTGAAGGCCACAATCAAAACAGCTATGGCCATCAATTATACTCAGAAACACACTGACTCTTTTTCTGAGAAAAAAAAAAAAGGATCAAACTGGATGAATGAATGTATAAAATAAAAATGACCCCCCTGAAAAAAGGCGGTCCCCTACTAAAATGATGGAATTTCAATGTCCTCAAATGCAAAAATACCATTTTATGCTTGAGGCTGTGAATGCAGTCTTAAGAGCCTGCATGGTAGACTCAGACCTGGGTTTTAAAACCCTGTCTCTTCCATTTACCAGTCACTGGACTTTAGGCTCAAAAATGAAGATAATAATATCCACTGGAGGGCTACTGTGCGAATTAAATAAGATCACACACACACACACACACACACACACACACACACACACACTGCACAGAATTTGGCATACAGTAGCTCTTAATAAATGTTAGCTATTACTACAGTCACTTCCACAACACTGTCAATAAATGCCTGATCTGTTTGAAAACTTGTGTTGACAAGAAAATTGTTTTCTTAAGAGGCAGCCCATTTCATTTTCAGATCACTCTTACTATTAGAAAGTTTCCCCTACACAGTTTCCATGGAACTTTGGTCTCAGAAGAAACTGAACCCACTGACATGGGTCAAGTCGAAACCTCCTTTCCCATAATAACTGCCCTTCAAACTCCAAAGAGGGCTGCCCTGACCCAGAGCCTTTATAGGTACAAAATACAGCAGAGGCCATACAACTCTCACTGTGGACCCATCAGCGTAGGCTGAAGAGAACATTAGCTTTGCTACCAGACACTTCAAAGTACTAATACATGATGAAACCCAACTAATGAAACCCTTAAGCCTTTGCCCCATGTTAGGATTTACAGTCCTGTTTTCTCTCAGTCACTACACATGCAGTTGGCATTTGGAACCCAAGTAAACAGCTTTTCATGTGTTCCTCCTAAATGCCATCTTGTTGGAGCAAGTCCATTGTTTCAGCTAGTCCCATTACATTCTGATTCTGCTGTTAAACCCTACTTTTCCCCTGTGCTATGACACCAATAAATTTTCTTAGCTTGCCTTCAATACCGAATCACAGTAAAAATGTTGAAAGGGCCAATGTCAAACAGATCTTGAAGAGGACACTAGGGGTGTATCTCCAGATTTATACAAACTCCTCAGGAATAATTATTGAGCTACTAGTAGTATTCATGTTCAGTCTGTATTTTTCTATCATTCCTCCTCCACCCTCATAAATATATCAAGAGCCTCTGACACACCCCTTGTTGATTTCCATATGTACTTTGTATAACACATGCCTTTGTTCCTCTTTTCTGGTACTGCTGTCATAAAGACTGAGGTTATTCTGTCTGCCTTCTGCTTAGAGAACTTAGATTAGATCCTCGTGACCACAGTCCTCTTTCTAATTATTTACATTTAATTATCTAAGAATATAATTTTAGAATCAACAATTCACAAGAATTTTGCTGTCTATAGTTTATGTCATATATGGAAACAATGAAAATGATTTCTCATAAGCAATATGATGATAAAATACACCTAAGGTGTGCACTGTATTAGATAAAAATATGGCTTGGGAATCAGAAACATGAGTATAAGTCTATGATCTACTACCTAGAAAAAGTTAATGGGTGTATGTGTAGATGGTTTTCTGAATATCTTCTCAGGTTTACAAGACTCTCTAAATAACACCAAAAGCCTTCCACAGACAGGCATTCTGTACTCGCTTCCTTTTTACGCCAAGACATTCTGTATCTTTATGAGGTTACTCAACCCATTCACTTTGAACGCAAGGAAGTTAGCACCTGCCACGAGGGATCAGAATGTGAAATATGATGAGGGAGCCCTGTGATAAGTGCCTGACCTTAGCAAACAAAAATAAAACCCCTAAGAAAAAGAAGAAAATGCAGCAATATACAAACCAAAGTATTGTGTGGCTCTGAACAGAAGCAATTAAAGTTCTAGTCCATAGTAAACAGTAGTTGAGTGTGTGATTCAAGGAACAGGAATGACAGGAGACATCAGGGAACTCCCTCACTGCACCATCCTTATGACACTATAACATGATAGTCTCCATTAAAAAAAAAAAAAAAGCCAACCAGCCATCTTAGTGATAGGAACCTGGGGCCCATTTCTCATCTGACATAATACTTCACGGAGCAGGTCCAAAAACAATGCAGGGCCCTTGAAATCAGCAGGAGCTCAGCACTACACTAAGATCCATGCCAAAGAGCAAGATGAGAAATGGGGCTGGTATATAAATATTCATTGGAAAGTTACAGCCCACCTCCTTGCGCTGTGTGTTTAGTGCAACTCAAAACTGCTCCACCTGGTCCCTTCTGGCTCCCTCATGTCTACCAGGGGCTGGCAGCTGGAAAGCAGGCTGAGCCTTAGAGATCTTTTAATTTGTAAAGCACCAGAGGGGCAGGCAAGAGGGATGACAATGCATATGCTAGGTTTCAATTACAGGCTGTCTTTTTCCCAGGTGGAAGACAACACTGACGGCAGAGAATTCAATGTCTCATCTATTAAGGTCCCTCAGGAAATGTTTGGTCCTTTGCAAATGCTGGGGAAGTGGAATAATGCTCTTGACAAAAATCTTGGCAAAATATATCAAGCATATTGAATATTTTGTTGGGCTCACGTGCCATCTTTATTTTTTTCTCATTTTCCAAAGTAAAATCATTCTGTAACTTCTGCCTGGAAAAAATGGATGGCTGCCTCAAAGTTCAGAAATAAGTTGCTGTTTAGCCTATAAAATGTAGGATGAGAGAGGCTTTGAGATCACTATCCCATGAATCTCACTGCCAAAAAGGTTTTTAAATATTGCATAAACTTAGATGTGTTCCAACCATTCACATTTAAGGGGAGCACACAATGTTCTAAATTCAAAGCACTTGCCCAGTTCCTAAAAACTTGACAGAAATAAACTACGATGTAATTATTTCTTTACAATAAAAAATGTCATAATGTCATTAATTTCTAGGACACTCACCTCAGTAGCCTGTTGTAATTTGTCAGTGATGGGGGGGAGGGTGTGCCTCATATTCTACCTGCTATGAAGCAAGGTTTACCAAATACAAACAAATACACAATGAAGGGTTAACTGGGGTCTATTTGGTTGTTTCTAGATGAGTACTTACTGTGCTCATAATTATAAATTGATATTGCCTATTTATTAGAGTAAATCTGTCAGTTCTGTTACTTGGATCAATTTCCGAGGTGGGTCACTTTATTTTTATTGTGTATTAACAAGGGGGGAAAAAGCAATTACATTTGTTTTTAACTCTCTCAATTTCACACTGGCCCCAGAGTAGCCTGGTTTCCCCATGGCAGTTAGGGCTTTGCAATAACCACCTCAAAAACTTCTCAAAACCTTCTAATGCCACCCCACCCTTCGTTGTTTTTTTTTTTTAATATTTTTAAAATTTATTTGAGAGAGAGAGCAGAGGGAGGGGCAGAAGGAGAGAGAAAGAGAGAGAGAATCTCAAGGAGACTCCTTAGCCCATTCTATCCCACCTACCTGATTCTGACTGTTATCTTCAAACATGCCCAACAGGCTCATAGAGCAGGGCCTCTGCACTTGATATTTCCTTTACCTGGAACACAGTTCCCCCAGCCAGCCTCCTTTCCTGTTTCTCTGCTCAAACATTTCCTATTCAGAGAGGCTTTCCTGTTCTCCTTATAAAACAGAAACACCACCCCCACCCAATAATTGCCTACTATCCCATTACGTTACTTTATTCTTCTTCAAGGCAATTACCTCCCCGACACAGTATATATTAATTTATCTGTATTTTTTTAAGATTTTATTTACTTATTTGAGGGAGAGAACATGCACAGGGTGACAGGCAGAGGGAGAAGCAGACTCCCTGCTGAACATGAAGCCCCACTCAGGGCTCGATCCCAGGACTCCAGGATCATAACCTGAGCCAAAGACAAATGATTAACCAACTGAGCCACCCAGACGCTCCTATGTGTTGTCTCTCCATTTAGAATGTATGCTCCATGAGAGCAGGGAGATTTTGTTCATTGCCGTATCTATAGCACTACAACTATGTAGGGCACATAGGGATGGTTCAGTTAATCATTGTGGAGTATGTGACTAAATTACCCACTAACTTCACCTGACTGAACTAGCTAATCCTAGTTACTTAGGTTTTATTGTACTGCTTAATATTACTAGTTTTCTGTGGCACAGTTTTACTGTTTTTTTAGAATCACGTATCTAATAATTAAAAAGATAAGGTTCAAGTATAAAGAATTTTAGAGTTTGACAGAATCCCCATATTCTTTATCCTTAAGTTTGAAGTATAGATAATTAATAACTACTTAATGGGTGCCTAGCATGCAAGAGGCATTACTTTCTAAAATTTTAATAAAAACATAGTTTTGCCTGAAATTAAACATTTTCTTGCATTCTTTGCAAAATACAAATTTTAGCTTAAGATCAAGTGTCTTGGTATGTTCAGGCTGCTATAACAAAATACTATCGGCTGGGAGCTTATAAACAACAGGAATTTATTGCTTACAGTTCTGGAGGCTGGGAAGTCCAAGATCAAGATGCCAGCAGGGTTGAGTTCCCTGGGGAGGACTCTCTTCTTGGCTCATAGCTAGCGCTTTTCCACTGTGCCCTTTCATGGTAGAAGGGCCAGGGATCTCTTGGGAGCCTCTTTTATAAGGACACTAACCCCATTCATAAGGGCTCTACCCTCATGACTTAAGCACCTCTCAAAGGCACCACCTCCTAATACTATCATCTTTGGGCATTAGGATTTCAACATGTGCACTGTAGGGGGATACCAACATTGAGGCCACAGTACCAAGCACGGAGGTAAAAAGTAAAGATATTCCATTTTCAGTCTCCAAATAAAACTTTTTTTAAAGATGGTGGTCTATTAGGTTTTTTTTTATTTAAAGATTTTATTCATTTATTTGAGAGAGAGAGAGAAAGCATGAGAGAGAGAAAGCACAAGAAAGAGAGGGTCAGAGGGAGAAGCAGACTCTCCACTGAGCAGGGAGCCTGATGCGGGACTCGATCCCGGGACTCCAGGATCATGACCTGAGCTGAAGGCAGTTGCTTAACCAACTGAGCCACCCAGGCGCCCCTCCAAATAAAACTTTATGATGCCTCAGTGCAGTATAATGTTTACAATCTCTCCTAAACATAAGCATTTCCCTAAAATGGAAATAACAACACTCTTTTCTTTAAATGATTTCTGAAATTCACCAACTTTGTGGGATTAAACAAAACAAACAAACAAACAAAAAAGCTTTCTTTTTCTCTCTCTGAAGTGATGAGAAATCTTGGACTCGACAAGTTAACAAAATTCATGGAACTGGCAGTGGAAGAGCCTGCATCAGAACCTGATTAGGAGCCCCTGACTAGGCTTTGAAACATTTAACTGATGATCGGAAAAAAAAACAAAAAAAATCCCAAACATTCCTGCTACTATTTTTCCCCTCTGGCTACTTTATTGTCATTACTCTTCCTTTCAAAACCCAGAGTCTTCAAACTGGTGTCAGTGCTTCCTATGCCCTCCCCACCTCAGTTACCCTCTCTCCACTTCAACCAGCATCCAGAGTCTACCTGGTCATTAGCCTCACCTCCTAATTACCAATCCAATGGGCTTTTTGTGTTCTTTTCATCAACTCTCACTTGGACCCTCTTTGGCATTTCACGACGTTAATGACTTCTCAAACCTTCCTCCTCCTAGGGTCCTTCATACTTGCAGAGTGGTCCTGCTGCCTGGTTATAGGCTCTCCACTGGCCATTTCCTTTTACCTAAGAAAAAAAATCTCCATTTGTGTTCTGGTATCCATTTCTCACCAACAAAGTACAGTGCCTCGGGGAGGGGAAAGCTAAATCCATGCTCAGCTCCAGGAGATGGCAGTCTAATTCTTCTCCCAAGTTAATGACTGTTTGAGGAATCCTAAATCAGGCAACCATATTTGCGCCCTCAAGAGTTCAGAAGAAGCCAAAGTAAAAGCCAATGAATCACGGAAGTAGTAAACTAGGACGCATGAAAAAAAGTCTGCAAACCGGGAGCCCCCAAACTAAAACATAAACTGAGGTTGAGGGCTGTATTGTTACAAAGCAGCTTATCTAGTGAGAAAGCAGTGACTGTGTGTTCTTCACAGTGATCGGTTCCAATATTAGAATTCTCTTAAGTGACAGGGAATTGATCAGTGGTTACCTCATTTCAACCCTGGGAAACAGTTCAAGTGTTGCTTATGATTTCCAGAGGCATAAACAAGAAATGACCCAGGTCAAGTCAGCCTTGCAAAATAAGCTAAATTAAGCTTTGTTGTATGAATAAACTGGTTTTGTCTGCTCAGGGAATTTTCAAGGCTGGTCTCCGTTTGTTTTTGATTTTAACAGTGCCAAGGGGACACAAGGAGTACTTTAGCTGGAGACTTGTGGTAAGCTCCTCTTCACTCTTCTAGGAGAGCTTCCAGATGCAAACTGCTTCTTCATGAGGGAGCAACGTAGCCCTGATTTATACAACCCATCATTCTATCGCCAGAGGAGAAACAGACTTAGGGCAAATCCAAGACTGGATGGCAGAGCAAAAGGAGACAAAGGAAACTGGTTTCTTGATGAAATTATTGAGCACCTGGATCAACCACACCCAAGGCCGTTTTACCTCTGGAATTCTAGTTATGTGTTCCAATAAATTACCTTATTGTTTCAAGCTAGGTGAGTCAGCTTCTCTATTACCTGCACTTGAAACCATTTTCACTGATACAACTACCCTTTCCTTGTTTCTTGATGTCACGTCTGGCCATTAGATTTCACTCTTCTTTGTGGGTCATTCTTGTGTACTCTTAACCCTTTTGATGTCCATAATCTTATAGCCTCAGCCCATATCTCATTTCACTCAGGTAAACCCCCTTCTGGGAATTTCCACATGTATTTTTGTCTTCAACAACTATTTTTTTGTTGTTGTTGATCAATTCAAAAACCATCCCTCCTCAGCCCACATATCCCTTCTAAACACCAGATCTCATTTACAGTTCTATACTGGCATCTCCACAGGGAGACACAGACTCTCCTAATAGAATATGTCCACAGCTCAACTCATCATTTCCTTTACAACTACTTAAACTCTTGCCTCGAACTATACTATTGGACTGGTCCCTCAAATCAGAACCCTAGGTGATATACTCAAGCCTTCCGTCTTTATAGAGTTCACCAAATACCCTTGGTGCTTCTGTCTAAATAGATACCAAGATATTTACTCCTTTTTAGCCTAATCACTACTTAAATTGGGTTTTCATAATTCTTCACCTAAACTTTTTCTATAGGCTATACTTATCACACAGAATCTTAGCAGTTCACTCATTCTTTGGTGCATACCAAGAAGTATGTGCTCTATGACCAGTTCTTCACTGATGAATGAACAAACAGCTGCTCAGTTTTTGTTTTTTTTCCTCCAAATCATCCTCCAGACAATCATCAAATGGTTTTTCTCAAATACAAAATACAACTATGTTACTTCCCTTCTTAAATACCCTTCCCACTGGCAAAAACAAAACAAAACAAAAATCTCCAGTGGCTTAAGTTCAAATATTTAATAAATGTCTACTGTATGTCAGATTTTGGGCTAAGGACTTTGAAAGAGTGAGTTATGCTTTTCTTATTTTAAAAATCACATAAAATTTAGGAAAGAGTCAGTAAATGACCTTAGCCATGGCAAAACATAGGTATCCTCACACTACTCTGAATCCAAGAACCAGCATCTATTTTTACTCTGGTAGACTAGTTTCATACCATTTTTATGTTCCATCTATTTAGATCTGAACTAGAATTACTCTAAGTTAATTTCAACTTATATTGATGCATAAAAATCCCAGAAAATATGATTGACTAATTGACACTGTCATGTACAGAAATTAGTACTTTACAGAAGCTGCTCTAAAATTCAGAATTTAAATACTATATTTTATATAAATGAATATGGTGATTTGCTGGTTTTGTGATTCCATTAAGAAATTAGTTCTAAATTATCACATTCTTTAAAATTCAGAAATCACTCAAATTTGTTCATATTTTCTTCAAAGTTTTTTTTTCTGAAGAAAGATTATTTAAATTCCACCATTTGGCATATAATTTCATCCCTTCATTTATTTATTTGACAAATATTTGGGTGCCTAGGCTCTCAGTTTTCCTTTATGAACAAAATGGACACAAATTCTTAACTTTTGTGGAGCTCACATTCTGGAGTAGGGTGGGGAGAAGAGTAAACATTCCCTTATATGGCAATTGCTATTCACTTCGAAATCTTTGCAATAGGTTATTTCACCTATTTATAAGACTCTCTACCATGCAGTTAGAGCGTCAGTGCTACAGAGCAGAAATACCTAGAGTCCAGAGGAGATGTGGCTTGGTCATCAAGTACAATTTCAGTAAAACAGATTATTAGCAGAATTCAGACAGATGGAGGCATGGGGACCTGGTACTCTGGCCAGAAGATAGAGTTGAGCCCTAGAACACAAGCTGACACGGGGAAGTAGGGAGAATAGGCTAACTAAAATGGACAATGAATGTTGGAGAATAGAAAGGCGTTTGATTACTAGATTCACTAAGGCTGCTGAAGGCCAGGCACAGGAATCTGACAAGAGAGTACTGTGATTGGGGCAGTCACTGCAGGAGATGAGTCTGGCTCACGCGCATTAGTGTGGTATAGACAAGAGGGAGAACTTAAACTGACATATGCTGGTTTGGAAGCTAAGGCAACAATTGAGGCAGGAAGTTAAATGATTTTTGACTAAAGTGGTGATAACAGGATTGAGAACGAGGTAAAAGACGTTAAGAACATTTTGGCTGGGAAATTACAATTTGATAATCAGACATTTAAATCCTACATTCATTTATTCATATGTACTGAGCACCAAAGCATGAGTTTCTCACATGGATCTAGCACCCAACACATTTATTGAGCACCTACTAGACATCCCCATTGTACCTGTTAGTAGAGTCAATGGTGGTGAAACTACCATGGCCTCCCCACTCTGTGATGATGGTCACAGTCTAGGAAGGGAGATGGAGGGACGGCACAGCACAGGGTCGTGCTGTGGACATCGGCAGTAGAGATGAGGTGGGATTCACTTCCCGGGTTTTGTGTGAATGCATACGCACATGCACGCAGAGATAAAAGGCAGTGTCAAAACCGAGTTCTGAGGTCATTCTCCTCAGTCAAAGTTAGAGAGGAATTCCGGAAGATGGGAGGACAGGTTGACCCAAAGGCATGGACGTGGGAAATGGCAGAGTATGTTCAGGTACCTGCGAATAGTAAAGTATTCCTGCATCACAATGGTCAGGGGCAGGTGGCAAAAAGCACAGAGCTCCCTGAGGTCTAGACTGAGGACTGAAGTGCAGTCCGTAGGCAGAGACGAGCAGCTGGAGAGCAGGAAGCAGCAAGGCAGCATGGACGAAATCACATGGTACAGAGATATGTGAGGACCACGTGGAGGCTGACTCTAGGAGGGGAAAACGAGTCAGGAAGGCAAGAGGGGAGCCTGCTGGCGTGCTGAGCTGGGAGATGGGTAGACACTAAACTAAAGAGCAGTACAGGGTGATGCACTGATGGTTATTTAAATGCCTGATTATCAAGTTGTAAACAAAAGAAGAAAACTTTAGTAGGAAGCTCAATTCTAGAACCTGGAAAAGAATCAGACGCGAAGAGAGGGACATTTCACAGAGATAATGAAGGTTTTTAACTCAGTGGTTGGGAAAAGGATGGAACAAAACAGGAAGAAAAGGAAGAGACTGTTTGCAGTGAAGAAGGAGTGATGTAAGACTTTAAGGGAAAGGAAAGGCTTCCAAGTAGCAGGGCAGGACCCTCTGGCATTTGGGTAAACCAGGCAGATTACGGATTTCAGTTCAGCTCAATTACTCCACGCCCTTTAACTTCTGAAGTTTGCTTGCTTTGTTTTCCCAGTTAGCTTTTAGATTTGCCAAAAGGTATCTACTTCTTTTACCACATAATTACTGAATACTATACATGCCAGACACTGTCCCATGCTCTGATTAATAACAGGGATTATTTTGTGTTTAATGTTTAGCTTATGAGAAAAGATATGGGTGCGCACACACACACACACACACACACACACACACACACACACACACACACATATATATAGTAGAGTTTTACACATATATACAAACTCTACAAAATATAAAATGGCCAATCACTTAAATAACTGTAAAAAACACAAATGTCCACTAAGAGGTGAATGGACAGACAAGCTGCGGTACCAGCACCCAGGACAATACTGCTCAGCAATACAAAGGAATGACCTGACCCATGGACAGATGCTCACAACATAGGGGAATCTGAAAATAATTATGAAAGGACATCTGTGGTTGCCAGGAGATGATGAGAGGTGAGGGAGAAGGAGGATGGGAGAAAAAATAAATGAAGAGGTAGGACTAAACTTTTGGGCTGATGGATAAATTAATGATCTTGGCTGTGGTGATGGGTTCACTGGCATGTACATATGTCAAAACATCAAACCGAACACTGTACATGTGCATGTTAAATGTACCTCAATAAAGCTGTTTTTGAAAAATAAAATAATAGGTATATTTGTGTGGTGGGTTATGGGTGAGTTTTCATTTTCTCCTTATTTTTTTACATTTTAAACGCAAATATAAAACCATATGACCAAAATTCATTTTAAAAATTATAAAACTTGCACTGGCCAGGTACTCAACTAATCCTAGTAATCAGGGAACTGCAACTTTAAACAACAGTGAAATATTGTATCAAGCCCATCAGTCTAGCAAAATTACAAAATCGGATGAGGTCAAATGTCAGCTAGAATGTGGTAAAGTGGGTAATTCTCAAACTTCCGGTGGGAATATAAATTGGTACAGCTAATTTGGAAAGAAATATTGCAATATCTAGCAAAGTTGAAACTGTGTTTATACTAATGACTGCAGAGCCAGTTTTCAATTTTCAATGATCCTAATAATTGGTGCCACTTTGAAGTATGAACACACATTTGTTGGGTGTATTCTATGTGAGTGTTGAGATTTCAGACTTCCACAGTTTAGTTCGTCCCTCCTAGATTTCTCTCTGCAGTCTCTCTCCTTCCCCTTTCTCTGGTCGCTCTCCCTCCTGCCAGCCTTGCTGCAAACCCTCCCCAGTCACTTTACCCACCCCAACACCCGCCAAAATCCCTTACCTCTTAACAGTGCCTTTTTCTTCCCGTCCCAACCCCTGCCCCCACCCCGTACCCCGTACCCCCTACTTCCCCACAAAAAAGGGCTGAGCCCGGATCAGAAGTGCCACGTGAAGAAGACACATCTGTTCTCCAAAATATGGACTGTTCAACAGCGCACAAGTTGGGTAGGGAAAAGCCATGGCATCAAGTAAACACAGAGGAAAGTACTGAAGCCTTTATAGGGCCAGCCAGTCATGGCAGGAACCTCAATTCTATAGGCATTCTGACTGGAGGTAACGAAACATCCAGAAAGCAGGAGAACAAGAGGGGTAATATTATAACTTTATGATTTGTAGCTATTATTTTTATGGAGATGTTTTAGATATTTAGTAGTATCACAAAATGTTTTTATTGATGTACACATTCTGATATTCTAAAATTCTGTTATTAATGCTTGTATTAGAGGACAAATGCTGAAGTGCTTTGTTGTCATTTGCTCTGGTACAGGAAACACCATGCCACTACGTCCCCTAATTCCTCTTTTCTGTTTCGACTCCAGAAAAATTATCCCATAACATCATTCATTTATATGAGTAAACAATTAGAAACAACTTAAATGCCCATTTAGAAAAGAATGCATAGATAATTTGGATTATATAAATACTAAAGAATACCATACAATGTTTACAGTAAATGAGCGAGAGCTACATGCATTAATATGGATAAAGAATATAAGCTTAGGGGGAAAAAGCCACAAAACTATGCATATTGTTTTATATTCGTAGAGATTTTAAAAATTGACCAACACATATTATATATTGTCTCTAAATTTATAAATATGTAATGAGATACAATGCATTCATGATAATGATACCTTCTAAATTCAGGAGAGTCCTTTCTCAAGGATAAAGAATAGGTATCTCAGAGGAATACACAGGGATCTTCAGCACTGTCTATGTTTATTTTTAAGATCCAACGTGAATGTAAATTGATGTTAAAATCTCACAGAGATAGGGGGTGGGGACAAATGTTTACATGTGGATAAAAAATAGTTTTATTTCCTCTCACACCAAAAGGATTGGTACCAAAACAATTTCATATTTTCTACTAAAAAAAAGGTATAAAGACAAAAAAAAAAGAGCTTGGAGACATATGATACCTTTAAAATCCCATTATAATGGAAACAGTGAACTGTTCAGTTGTAACAGAGGTAATTCCAGCTGACTAGGTTTCTGAATTCACACCCCATCTATGAATTTATGAACACAAGGAAAGTGTCCTGGTTAAGCTGATCATGTACCTGGTGCAGCTTTTGATAATGTGAATGTTCTTGCAGGAAAACATCTAAAGCTGAGCTTCTCTTGCTCGAATTAACTTTAAGCAAAATAACAGAGAAGCATGGTTGCGATCCCTTCCCATAATGTAATGCCCAATTTCAGAAATCTCTGCATTTTGCAATTCCTTTTCTCTGTGTCCCCCCAAAGTGAGATAAGAGCTTCGGGGACACCCAGAGAAGTACTGCCTAAATACAGAGACACTAAAATGAAGAACTTCTAGGCCACTCTTGAGAACCCATGCTAAATAAAACCTATTGTAACCAAATTTTAGGCATGTGGAATAAATTCAAAATATTGTGGCTTGCCACAAGCTCAATATATTAAACCTTATCCCAAATGAGATGTTACTTGATTTATTTAGACTCCTTGGCATGTTTGGATTAATGTGCTGACAATCTGAGCAGCTCTTCTTCCTGGGTTCTTTCAAGAATTCTTGGATAGAAGAGCTAAGCTAATTTGAATGACATTTATACGGGAATACGACTCCAGGTGCAATTATAATCAGCAGGCAGTAGGAATAGTGGGGGATCTTTCTGCTGAACACATCTGCCCCGGGGAAAAAGCAGAGGCTTCCTCCGACCTGCCTCTTGCAGGGCTGCCCTGGATGGAGCCTTGTCTTCACTGCAGAGGAGGACCAGTCTACCAATGAGCCAGATGGAGGGAAGAAGGAGGGAAGGGGGATTTTTTTTTTTAAAGTGTCTCCTTCTGCTTTCTACAGGGAAACTTGACTTGGAGGGCAGGCTGCAGTAACAAGCAGTAGGTGAGAAGAAAAGTGAGCCAGAGAAAAGGCTATACAGAGTAGCCTATTCTGTATAAAGTGTGCAGCTACTTCTTAAACTGCTGCAGGGCCTGCTCACTCTGCATCAAATGGAGTGTCGGAGTCAGAGAGCTGCCGATCGGGTTCCACAGGCTCACGCCACCACTGGCCTTAACTCTGGCCCTTTGCACACAGCTCCAAATGCAGTCATGCGGCACAGATGGCTTCCCAGCGTGCAGTCACCTCCGTACGCTGCAAGCTCAGCACAGCTGGTTTTTCTCCTGCTTACAGAGGTGTTGAAGTTCTCAATGTCATCCAGGTTGTCCCTCCTCCAAACATGGTTTCAATGAAAGGTAAACTCAAGCCCCTACTTTTGGGGTTCTATTTTAAAAGTCCAAGTGGCCTGGGAGGAAAATGGCATGTGTGGCAGGCTGGGACTCTAGTCCTGCGTCACTCTATCCCCAAGGAGGGCAATTCCTTAGCCTCTTACGCCTCCATTTTCTCTTGTATGAAACCAGGAAAACAGCCCTCGTCTTGCCTCACAAGGAAGATGGGCTACAAACAACAGAGCATGTGTTGGGGAAGACGCTTTTACAACCCTAAGCTGTAAAAAGCTGGAGGTATCACAACTTCAGGTTTCAAATTATATGACAAAGCTGTAGTCATCCAAACGGTATGGCACTGGTACAAAAACAGGTACACGGATCAACAGAACACAGTAGAAACAAACCCATGATTACATGGTCAATTAATCTTCAACAAAAGAGGCAAGAATATGTAGCGAGAAAAAGACAGTCTTTTCAGCAAATGGTACTGGGAAAACTGGACAGCTATATTCAAAAGAAGGAAACTGGACCACTTTCTTATATAACACACAAAATAAACTCAAAATGGATCTAAGACCTAACTGTGAGACCTGAAACCATAAAAATCCTAAAAGAGAGAACAGTTAGTAATTTTTCTGACATTGGTCATAGCAACCTTTTTCTAGACAGGTCTTCCGACGCAAGGGAAATCAAAGCAAAAATAAACTACTGGGACTACATAAAAATAAAAACTTCTTCACAGCAAAGGAAACAATCAACAAAACTAAAAGACAACCTACTGAATGGGAGAAGATATTCACAAATGACATATCCAATAAAGGGTTAGTCTTCAACATATATGAAGAACTTATACAACTCAACACTCAAAAAACAAATAATCCAATTAAAAATGGTCAGAAGACATGAACAGACAATTCTCAAAAGAAGACATCCAGATGGCCAACAGACACATGAAAAGATGCCCAACATCACTCATCATCAGGGAAATGCAAATCAAAACTACAATGAGAAATCTCCTCACACCTGTCAGGATGGCTAAAATCAAAAACACAAGAAACAACAAATGTTGGAGAAGATGTGGGGAGACAGGAATCCTTGTGCACTGTTGGTGGGAATGTAAACTGGTGTAGCCACTGTGGAAACAGTATGGAGGTTCCTCAAAAAATCAAAAATAGAACTACCCTATGATCCAGAAATAGCACTATTGGGTATTTACCCAAAGAATACAAAAATACTAATTACACACACACACACACACACACACACACACACACACAATGGAATATTACTCAGCTATAAAAAAGAATGAAATCTTGACATTTGCAACAACATGAAGGAGAGTAGAGAGTATAATGCTAAGCTAAGTCAGTCAGTCAGTCAAAGACAAATACCATTTGATCTCACTCATATGTGGAATTTAAGAAACAAATAAACAATGATTTAAAAAAAGAGAGAGACAAGCCAAGAAACAGACTCTTAACTATAGAGAACAAACTGACAGTTACCAGAGGGGGGCTGCATGGGAGGATGGGTGAAATAGGTGATGGGGATTAAAGAATATACTAATTACAGTGAGCACTGAGTAATGCACAGAACTGTTGAATCACTATATTATACATCTGAAACTAATAGAGCACTGTATGTTAATTATACTGGAATTAAAATAAAAAACAATAAAATTTTAAAAACTAAGTTGTAAGCAAATGCAAGATACTATTTGTAATAATGGCAAAAATATTAATCAGAAAAGAGACCTCGTATTTATAAAGTACCCCTTCTTTCTACAGTCTTTACCTAACACTGGGATATTTATCCACAAGCTATCAGTTCTGCCCACTACAGATGTTGAAAAATTGTTCATGGGCGTAATTAATGAAAATGAATGATGCATTAGTTATGGCATTCCCCCAGAAGAATGTCTCCTAAATTATGAGAAATTCCTACATCCTAAGTTATGGGGGTTTTTTGTTTTGTTTTGTGGTTTTAGTGATTCTCCAGAGACTTAAACTACAGATCTCAGTAGAACCTTCTTGTGCAGAGTCACTTGCCTCAGTATATCCCCAAGCTCCTCCACTGCGGCAGGTCACCTCAGAAATGTGCTTCCCACGTTTACCCCACATACACACTAAACAGGACCCCAAGCAGGAGTTATTAATAAAATGGAACATCTCTTCTGATTTTTCAGATATGAGACATTTCAGTCAGTCTTTCGTAAATGTCTTTCTTTGGGGCGGCTCAGTCGGTTAAGCGTCTGCCTTCGGCTCAGGTCATAATCCCGGGGTCCTGGGATCGAGCCCCACATCGGGCTCCCTGCTCAGCTGGGAGCCTGCTTCACCCTGTCCCTCTGCCACTCCCCCTGCTTGTAACCTCTCACTCTCTCTCTGTCAAATAAATAAATAAAATCTAAAAACAAAACAAAACAAAAACAAAAACAAATGTCTTTTTTTGATGCCCACTGTGTGCTGGGCACCATGCGAGGCATTCTACATACAAGATGAAGAAGTTGGGGTGTTTGTACCGCATAAAGAGATCACACCCACTCAGACTGTCATGGCCGATACATGGTTAGACTGTATTGCACTATTTTTAAAAGCACGGAAATCCTTTGGGCTTGGGTAGTATGATGCTTTGGTTTGTTCCATTCTTCCCTTCCCATGGAGAAGAGTGCACATAGAGGAAATAGTATTTGTGGTGTATGTGCATGATTATTTTCATACAGGACGAAATCATCTCATTCACTCACAAATATGTATCTGAAATCTACCTCAGCTGAGGCACATTTAAGAGTTACTAAGTCTTATAAGCTAGAATTTATTTCCTATAAGAATTCACAGTTTAATTAGGAAGACACACCATAACAATCACACATAGGAACATGGTCCCAGGCAGTATCTATCAAGAAGGCCCAATGATGATGTAAAGAGATGTCCTGAGGAGCCCTAAGACATCTTGTGAAGGAAAGGGACATATCCCAAAGGAGGAACTTGGATAAAACACAAATGATGTGCAATGGGAGGATTATCTGTGTGCAAACCAAGTATTTCATTTTGATGTAGGACCAACAACGTTTGAGCCTACCACAGTGTAGACCTGGCTAGCACTCTGGTTCATGAGTTTATGGAGTGAGGATCGTGCTACTGGACATTTCTCCCCGACTCTATCCCTTCTCTATTATTTGTAAGGCTGTACAAAGTCTGCACTTAGTGAAACCACATTAGGAATTAAAGAATTTGAGGAAGGACAAAGTAATATTGAAATACTATTGCATAATTTCACCCTCTATACCAAGACGAAAAGGTCATTCCATGTTCTCATGAATGGATATGACTAGATAGTGTGACAGTGGCCCAGAGACAAGGGCGAGAAAGCAGAAAATTACTCTATTTGCACATACCAACAAAAGGAGCAGCATGCCAAGGTAGTATGTCTTCAGCAATTTAGAAATTATTGCTCTAGCTTAACTATTTTCTCTATTTTCATACATCAAAGAAAGAAGTACTCAATATTCTAACTTGAAAATGCCAAAATTGTAAACTTTATAAAATCACAATTTATGTTTAGATCCCTGATTATTTGGTTAATATGCTTATAGTTATCTTAGTTATTGTACTAACATTTCTCCAGCTAATCTAAAATAGAAAGAACTCATTTTTTTTAAAGATTTTCTTTATTGGGGCACCTGGGTGGCTCAGTTGGTTAAGCGGCTGCCTTTGGCTCAGGTCATGATCCCAGGGTCTTGGGATTGAGCCCCAGGGAGCCTGCTTCTCCCCTGCCTGCTGTTCCCCCTCCTTGTGCTTGCTTTCTGTCTCTCTCTCTTTCTCTCTGGCTCTCTCTGTGTCAAATCAATCAATCAATCAATCAATCAATCAATCTATCTTAAAAAATATTTTCTTTATTTGAGAGAGAGCACAAGCAGGGTAAGGAGCAGAGGGAGAAGCAGAATCGAGAGGGGTAAGGGGCAGAGAGAGAGGGAGAAGTAGACTCCCTGCTGAGCAGGTAGCCCGACGGACGTGGGGCTCGATCCCCAGACTCCGGGATCATGACCCAAGATGAAGACAGACGCTTAACTGACTGAGCCACCCAGGTGCCCCAGAACGTACTCATTTTGAACAAAACCCTAAGTTCATGTGTCAAACTTCATACAGTTTATCTGTGTACTGTCTTATCAATTGTGTGTTTCAATTATAATGAGAATAAGCATGGATAGTTTACACGTGTGTGTTTATACATACCGCATATATGTATACGTGTGTTAAGGGTCTCTGTATCATTCTAATTTTAGTATATGTGCTGCCGAAGCAAGCACAGTAGGTTAAATGTCATAGACAAAAGTCCACAGTATAATGACAATAATAACTTCCATTAATTATGCACTCAACAAATATTCTTGAGCAATTAGTATCTGCAAGGTGCTGCGCTGGGCACTGTAGGGAGAAAGATTTATGAGATATCTAAGAGTCCAGCATCTATGTACCACAGTCCAAAGATCCACCACAGCTGTTCTATCCACACTGTGAAAAACAGAGGCTGGTATTCAGGCACCACCCTGGAGAGTCAGGCTCTTGTGAACAGACTCCAGGAATGCAGTCAACCAACACACAGACTTCCCAGCTTTTTGCTAGGTAGTACACAGGTTCAGAATGTATGCTCCTTTCCCCCAGCTGTTAGAGGAGGAAAAGCTCAAGTGGGAAAGCTACAAGCCACCAGCAATACGAATGCCACAATGCAGGAATACATCCTTAAGCAACATGGAGTTAGCTGTCAAACACAGGGAAAAGCAGGAAAGGTGAAACAAATCTGGAAAATCAGAGAAGAGGGGCTGGGGTATTTATTTTCTGAGCAGGAATACTATGCACTGAATACAAGAAAGGGATAGAATGACATATCGGGTATAAGAATCAGCCATCACAGGAAAAAGACCCAGAAATATTATCTATATATTTTAGATAATTACTCCTGTAGAAAGATTCAGATTTTAATTCAAGAAATATGTCTTCTGGGTGCCTGGGTGGCTCAGTCATTAAGCGTCCGCCCTCGGCTCAGGTCATGATCCCAGGGTCCTGCGATCGAGCCCCGCATCGGGCTCCCTGCTCAGCAGGAAGCCTGCTTCTCCCTCTCCCACTCCCCCTGCTTGTGTTCCCTCCCTCACTGTCTCTCTCTCTGTCAAATAAATAAAATCTTAAAAGAAAAGAAAAGAAAAGAAATATGTCTTCAAATCCCAGCTCAGCTCCTCATACTAATTTGTGATTTTAGGCAAACCTTTAACTTCCCAGAACCTTACTTCTATCTATATAGTGGGGACAGTAACTTACATGTTATTATAAAGATTAAAGGAATAAATCATTTTTGTTTTTTTTTTATACTAGTAACATGCCTATGAATGTCCAATATAGAATGCATCTGTGATATGCATGAAGGGAGGGTATTCCAGGCAGAGTGGGGACACATGTAAAAGCCCAAACATGGGAATGCATCTGTGATATGCAGGATATATGTATGTACACACACACACACACCCTTACTCATTCAACATTCTGCAAACTATATACTCTATCCCCTGCAAATCCTATGAATTAATCAACTCATCGCAAGTCCTATGAGTTAATCTTGACAACAGGTCTCATATTCACCTTTTTATTTCCTATTCCCACTTACTATAGCTTAGTCCAGGGCCCCCCTGTTTTAGGTCTGAATCACCACAGTACTATCCAGACCTTCTTGCTTCAACATCTATTCCTGTTTCACCAACAGACCCACCTTCCTAAAAGATGATTTAGCACCACATAGTTTGCAGAATGAAGTGGAAAGAGAATAAAGTATGAGCCAAGAAATTAAGGTCTAGTCTTGGTTCTGCTTCAAGCTTAAACCAAATATGGGGCAAATCACTTAACCTCTCCGGCCTTCAGTTTCTGCCCCCCTATAAACTGAGTACATTTGATCTAAATGATTTCTGGGTCTCCAACTTAATATTCTTATTTTTAAATTTAATATTCAAATGACACGTCAAAAATACCATTGCAAAAATCGATAGTCAAGACAACTGTCCCAAAGTAAATAATGATCAGGAGAGAAACAATAGCAACAAACTGCTTTATCAACATAATGCTGTATCCCACTCCACATGAGCAGCATTATTAAGCAAGCACCCAAACCCACCCATGTGCCCACATGGCATAGCTACAGAGGTCAGTAGGTGTCCCCAACCCCACTCATTTCTGTGAATTCAGGTTAGATGCTATGTGGAGATGGTGCTTTGCCCTACTCTCCCATTCATGTGTGAGCTATGGTATTTAAGGTACAGAGGGACATAGAAAATACAATTTTACCTCAAGGAATGTGGTTGTACTACCTTTTTTTTTTTTTTACCAAGAAGCTAAAGTAGTCAGATTTGGGGTCTTGATTCTAAATGCAAAAGTCCAATTGTTCTTAATGCAAAAATACAGGTATATAAATTCCTATACATGTGTAACTTTGCTTATCTATATGATATTAATGTAATATACAATATTCATAATGCTCTATCTGTTCTAGATTATGTTGAAATTCTATCTGAAGCCCAGTGTATGGATGTATAAGTCCCTCATTCACATTTTCCTCATAATCCACCTTAAGCAGGTAAAACACAACTTCTGCTTTCAGTGAAGATAGGAGTATCAAGGAGCTCTCTCCTCTAAAACAACTTCAAAACAAACAAGATATATGAAACAATGGTTCTCAAGACACTGAACATCAGGCAACGGAGAACAATGATCTGGGAGAGACAGAAGACAAATCAGGTGAGACCTCCAACTTAGTCTCTAGAGAAAATTTCCAAGCCACAGTGCAGACGAATGCAGGCGGAGCCTAGTGAATGGAGGAGAGACAGCCTGGCACGAAAAGGGACTGGCCTCCTTTTCACTGGGGCTGCGCCAGTGTTACTTCTCGTGTTAGTTTTAATATCATCCACAGATGGAGGGGAGGAAGAAGAGTTTCTGTCCTCAGGAAGCTCAGCATCTAGTACGCATACAGAAATATAAATTAAAAAAATTACAATACAGGGGGAGATGAACCATGAGAGACTATGGACTCTGAGTAACAGACCAAGGGTTCTAGAGGGGAGGGGGGTGGGGGATGGGTTAGCCTGGTGATGGGTATTAAAGAGGGCATGTTCTGCATGGAGCACTGGGTGTTATACACAAACCACGAATTGTGGAACACTACATCAAAAACTAATGATGTAATGTATGGTGACTAACATAACATAATAAAATAAAATAAAATTTAAAAAAATTACAATACAGTTTACTAAGTTCTCTACAACAAGGGCAAGCACATAATCATTTGGGAAAATATGAGAAGGATTTCCAGCAGCCCTGGAGGAAACAGATCAGAGAAAGGTTCTTTGCTGAGCAAACCATAATCTACGTTCTAAAATCTAAATAAAAGCAAAACAAAGGAATGGAGGGTAAACCAGACAGAGTGGGAACACATGCAAAAGCCCAAGCACGGGAATGAGCGTAGAGAGCAGAGACGTACAAAGGGCTAGGAATGAATATGGTGGTGACGAGGCGAGCAGCCTTCAGATCCTGAAGGGCCCTGTATGTCTGGCTAAGAAAAGTGGATTAGTTCTGCAGGCAGTGGGGAGCCACCTATGGTTTAAATAGGAAATTACCTTCTTTTATTTGTATTTTGTATAAATCATTCTTGCTAACATGTAGAAAGTGGACTGGAGGAGAAAACCAGATGTGTGGAAATTATGAGGAGACTCTGATAGTTAGGTGACAGCAGGTATGAGTTCAAAACTCAATAGATTCTAAAAATTGTAGGGAGGTGAATTTTTCTAATAAATTATGATTGATTAAATATGAGGGGAGAGCATGAGAAAAGCATCAAGGATGGACATCCAGATTTCTGTGAAAGGAAAGGCACTGTGATTCACTGAGGAGGAAAGGAGAGAAATTTTGGAGATATACATGAGTTCAATTTTGGACATGGTGGAATTAAGCTGTCCAAGGGACATGCAAGGAGAGATATCCAGTGTCAACAGAAAGTCTGAGGGAGAGGCCTGTGCTTGAGACAGCTCTGAGGTTTATCCGCACATATGGAGTGTCCCAGCTCTGCGTATGGAACAGGTCCCTCGATACAATGGTAGGCAGTGAGAAGATAAACATGGTAGGATCCTGGAAATGGCCATTACTTAAGGGGTAGGCATAAAAGGGGAATACAAAAGAGACAACAGAAAGGAAAAAATCAAAAGATGACAAGAAAGCCAGGAGGGTATGGTCTATAGGATAGTTAAAAAAATGTACTGGATGAGCACCAGGAATTATGGATAACCTCTGAAATGGTGAGGGATCCCGGGCATATATGGAAAGAATTGGCCTTTGACAGGACAGTGGCACTTGGTGTCAGAATAACAAGGGTAATAGGCAAAGAAAGATGTATGCAGATGCAGATTCAGGAGGAAATAAAGGAAATCCCTGGCCTACGGTTCTAATTTATCTGTGAGGTGCGAGGCGAACTCTTCACATGTTGGAATATGAAGGCAAAATGAAGTGGAGTAAGCTCAAGGAGAGTGAAGCAAGTTTCAAACAAATACTACCAGAAATGAGAGAGTTATTGGTGAAACTTCGAATATTACTGGGAAGGATGGAGGGCCTCATTGAAAACCAAGAATGAATTGATAGAGTTTTCTGGCATACTTCTGGTTGCCCCCAAGTATTTGAGGATTCCCTTCTTCATTCATAAAAAAAAAAAAAAATAGGGTTTTAGTTGTGCTCACGGCCACCCAGCCATAATCCTGCATTTCACAACCTTCTTACACATAGATTTGTACGCACGAATGCATTCTCTCTAATACGAATGAGTTTAAGAGACATGTGTCTTTCCAGTTGGGTTTGTCCTCCTTACCCTTAACCCTTCTAGCTGTGGGGAGACGGTGAGAAATGGAGCAACCACTGTGGACCATCAGCTCCAGTCAGGTGCAAAAGAAAGCAGGATCCACCACCAGCCCTGGGTCACCACTGAGCTCTGCAGTGTGATGTGAAAAAAGAACATCTATTTTACTTAATCTGGGCACTTCTAGATTTCTTTGTTAGTCTGTAGTCTAGCTAATACATACATTAAGTCTGAAAACACTTAGAAGGTAGGCAGTCTTGATTTTGGGTAGGGGTGTGAAAAAGAGAAAAAGAGATATGAAATTAAGACTACTGGCAAGTTACTAGTTGAAAAGGTGAGCCATGAGACCTACGCCAGAGCCAGACAGTCCGTGAAGATCAATCAGAGGTGACAGACTGGGTCAAAGGACAAGGAGCCTTAATGAAGTCTCACACAGTAATAGGGTCACTTAACAGAATGGATGCAGACAGACAGGATCAATGGAGACTAAACTATACAACCACACAGAGAAATATGGATGACTTTTATAAAGAAGTTAAGCAAAAGAAGCCAGACACACAAAAAAGTACACATAGCACATATAATTCTACTAATACAGAGTAAAAACCAGATAACATTAAACTATGACATTACAAGCCAAAAAAAAAAAAAAAGATTGTGGCTGTAGAGGGATCACAGTGGGGCTGCTGGAAGCTGGTTATGTTCCTTGTCTTCCCTGGGTGCTGATTACATGGCTGTGTCCAGTTTTGTGAACATTCAGAAAACTGCACATTTATAATATATATGTGCTTCCATATGCACACTGTACTTCAAAAACTAAATTTTAAAATTGCCCAACTGGAAAAATACATACCACTTTTACTTATCAAAATAGCAAAAGTGGTAGTTTTTAAAAAAAACACAGTACTTCTCAGTGCTGTCAACCATGACACAAGGGCTCCAATGCTCTTGTCGTTTGACTTTAAAATGGCACAAGCTTGGTGAAAAGCTATCTGGCAAAAGGTTTCAAGAGCTTTAAAATATGCATGACCTTCGACCTAGAATTCCATTTCTAGAGATTCATTTTAAGAAAATCAGAAATATGAGAAGACTTATGCATAAATATATTCAATGCATTATTTATAAGAGGGGAAACTTTGAAAGGGACAGAAGTGTCCCCAAATGGGGAAAATGATTACATAAACTGTTAATCCTGTGATGGGATAATTATGCAAATAATTTTCAATTACATAGTGAAATGTTCATCATATACAGTTTTTTTATAAAAAGCAAAATAAAAAAAGTGAGTATACAGTATTATTCCAAATATCCATAAAATTTTGTACCAAAGTGTGGTTATCTCTGGGAGAATGACTTTTGTTTTCTTTTCATAAATTCTGTATTTCCTAGATTTTCTTTAAAAAGTATGCAATACTTTATTGATTACAGATAAAAAAAATCATGCCTGTGTTGCATTTTTATTTGCTCTTCTCATAAAGTTTCCTATTTTTATAAAAACATAAGTAACAACTGAGTTCTGCTCCATTAAGAACTGTTTCACTCTGAGCTGCCTGAGGGCAGGGTGTTATTTTACTCAGCTTAACTTTCTCCCATAACACCTTGCAGAGAACAGAGTCCCCTCTCTAAAAACACTGAATCAGGGGCACCTGGTGGCTCAGTCGGTTAGGTGTCTGCCTTTGGCTCAGGTCATGATCTCAGGGTCCTGGGATCAAGCCCCATGTTGGGCTCCCTGCTCAGTGGGGGAGTCTGCTTCTCCCTCTCCCTCCACTCTTTTCCCTGCTTATGCTCTCTCTCTCATGCTCTTTTTCTCTCAAATAAATAAAATCTTGAAAAATAAAAATAAAAAATAAAAACACTGAATCAAAACATCAAACCCTCATCTGTTATCTTTTATTTCTATAATTGTACACTACAATTAAATAAACAGCATGCAACATGAACCTTTTTGCTGCTTGTATTCAAAAGTAAAAATACTTCTAACTGCACAGTTTATGGTTTAGTTAGCCACACATCTCACTCCATCTCCTGATTAGGCTCAGGAGGGGCTGAAGGTCCAGGCATGGTGGGGGCTGGGTAGGGAGGGGCAGAAGACAGGGCTGAGGGCTCAACCCAAGCTCTAAGGCTCCAACTAGAGAACGGCTACTTTGATCTTCTTCCAACTCCCTTCCCCTTCCCCCATGACTCAAGGTTGAAGGAGGTAAAATCCAACAATGCCAAGGGTGAATCAACACCTGGGGGTAATCATTTAACTGGCCCACTGGGGAACCTGAGCCCTGTTTGAAGTGGACTGCAGGGAGCCCACAGGAGGGGAGGAAAGCCAGGTCAACAGGAGGGACTTCGGGCTGCTTAAGAGAGTAGGGAGCCTTCAAGGGGAAAAGGAAGGCTCATGATTGATAGAAGGAATTACGGACTTAGTTCGACAAAAAAAATACAGAGAATTTCGTTTCTAGAAGGAGCTCCTTCATAGTCAAATTGTAATCTCTACCTTTGGAAGAAATTGGTAATTTTTATGGTAGGTGGTCATTTTTTGAAATTTGTGACCTGAATACTAATTACCCAATGTCCTTAATTAAGCTGGATTGACACACCAACTTAAATAATACTTTCTCAAAATGTGTATTCTCTCTCTCCTAGACTTTACACACTGATGTTCACTCTAAAAGTTTAAGTCACACTTGGAGAAAAAGCAGCACGTAATGTATATTTAAGAAACACCAATAACACAATCTTATCTTTCAGAAATATCTTTTGCATGAGCATTTTACTCATATCACATTCAACAGGAAGCTTTCTAGGATGTTAATTTTTCCGTTCACTTAAGCAACTTCTAGTATATACCACTATCATCTCACTAAATTAATGAAATAGATTTAATCAACAGATGTTGGTAACGCACAGGACACTAAGGACATGGCCTGGTTTTGCAAATGTTAGTGAATCTGCCATGTTAAACTTTTAATAGATATGCATCGGTTGTAGTTGTATTTGAAGTGTTTCAAAAGCTTCACAGCCCTTTTTTTTTTTTTTCAGGTCCATGAAGATGACCCTGGAAAAATTGAATATAAATTTTAATGCTTTAATTTTGGATGAGAGCAGCAGATGCTTCCAAAATATCTTGCCAATCTAACCTCAAACGTCTTCTTTGCCCATCAGGACCCATGCCTTTTCCATGTAACATGGAAGCTACAGACCCAAAACCTAAGGACCACAGACAGACTCACCAACTTCATTTTCACTTATAATAAAATCCAGATTGGAACAGGGGTTTTGTAAGATCAAAGTCTAGTTAGTGGAAGGTGAACTCTTTTTTTCACTACTTAAAAAGGAACTGCAGTTACTCTCCACTAGAAATGACCACACATCTCCCTGAGCCCCATCAAAAATAAAAAATAGCATTACACCACTTGACAGTTAAAGCTGAATTTAATCCATACAAGCAAGAACATACTCCAGCCTTAAGAATACCATGGATAGACATCACATCATGACTAACACTCACTGAGTGCCAAGTGTATGCCAGCCACTATCTCTTGCACCTTTGGGAAGTAAATTCTCTTAACCTTCACAGAAACATATGAAGTAGGCACTGTTATGATCATCTCATGCTTGGGTGGGGAAACTGAGGCACTAAGAGGTTAAGTAAGTTATCCAATGCCTCACAGCTAGCCAGTGGTAAATCCAGGTTTCAAATTAAGTCAATCTGGCTCCAGAATTTATATTCTCTACCATTACACTTGAAACTCGATTATTCTTCTAAGAACAACTTTTTTTAAAATTTTTCTTCTGCCGAGATTCATTCAATCTAGATTCTAGATACCAAAGATTTTTTTTCTTTACACCTCTACACAAATCATTCAGGAGGACATGACTATGCAGACAGTCCATCTGTAATGTAACCACATAAAAGACTTCCTGGCAAATTTGAGCCCATTAACAAAAGTGCACATGGGATCTGCCAAGGAGCCAGATGCTGCCCTCCCCTGCAGGACGAGTACCTTCCTGAGCTCACCCAGACCTTGAGGTGGGTATTCACCAAGAAAAGACAGAAGAGGGATGGTCTGTTCACCATACAAAGGGTGTACACATAAAACACATGACATGCTTAGTAAGAACCACTGAATCCTTAGTATATAACAAAATATTCTTTAGCAAAACCCAAACAGAAGCACCAACAATAAAAGAAACCCTCTCAAGGTAGGCGTTGTAGTTCTGGGACTGTTTGCATAATAAAATTAGTTAAAGCTTGTCCTCATCCCCTTTCCAGGTTTAGCTCTTAATACAGGTCAGTGTTTCCTTCCCCCTACTTCAAATCGTCCAAAGAATGCTAGAGAAACTCAGGCAACCCAAAACAAGCAGCTTTTGAGCTCTGGCACTCTACCATTTGGAAAAGACACTTGAACGGCGTGATAGATAGTGGTCTAAGAATTTAAGAAATATGAGTTTGGTTTCAATAAGAAATACCTTTACAAGGAAGCTGAGAAATGGAAAACAGCAGCAGTGTTTTTCTTTTTTTTTTCCCCAGAAAATCAGTAACAAACATAGGAGCCCTAAATTGAATTTGAATCTACATAGAGTTCACTATTTGATTTACAAATTCCTACTAGGCTCAACTTAATTGAATTCAGGAGACTAAAATCACTGGAGCTGAGAAGATTTATTATTGCATTTTATCCATGGCACAGGGGGTCTTGGGATTACTCAAGAGTCAGGGGAGCTTGGCACCCTGTGAGCTTGCTTCTGTTAAGCTTGCTGTAATGTGACGCCACTGTCGGTGGGGAAAGGGGGGGGAGCAGGCTTGGAGAGCAGGAAGGGAGTGAGCAAGAACAAAAGTCCTGGTGATGTGGGAGAGTATGGGCTTGTGGGGTCTGTCTTTTCCCACCCCCACCGTCCTCCATTCAACAGCTAGTCCAATCTTCTCTTGGTCTAAGAAATACTAACAAACTCCCAACAAGACTAAAGATGCAGAATGATCTAAATAAAGCTCAAGAGGAATACCTTTCTTGCAATTAAAAAATGCAATTAATAAATGCTGTTGTTTAACAGTGCAGGTTGATAAAACCCTTTGATAACCTGTGGTTGATAATACTGAATAATCATGTGAACACTTAACAAGAGTTTTAATTAATCTTTTCCCTAACAACAACAACAAAAAAGCAACAGCAAAGGTTATTTTCCCTATCTTTCTAAATTCAAAGTTATAGAATTTTACAAATATATATATGTGTGTATATATATATATATATATATATACTGAAATATTATACCAACAGCTGTATGCAAAATCTACTAAAGAGAAACACAGATGATACATCTAAAGTTCAAAGTCAAATGATTTATCTTCCGACTTCTGGAAAAACCAATGCTCTAGATATGTTACTTCTCTAATCAGCTTTTCTCTGTCATTATAAAGAAGCTTATTAAAAATGTTCTGCATTTCTAACTTATTATGTTCAGATAATTATAAGAGGAATGAAATAAATAAATTTCACTTTAATTCTGGCAGGAAACTTTCTAGAATTAAAAAGTCATAGTTGCATACACTTGGAAATTATGTACCTTGTTAAAGTATAAAAACACGTTTCATACAACTTGTTAACAGCTTTCAACTTGAAACCATATGCGGGCTATGCAGTCTGACGTATACTGGCGATGTGCGATCTAACCCATACATAACTGGCATTTAGCTGAGGACAACAGAGGATTTTGAAGACCAAGGCATTGAACATCCCGAAATCTTAGGACATTTTTAAAGAAGAGAATTCAGAAATTATACACTGTTTCAAAGGTTTTCCAAAGCTGAGAGTGCAAGCCACCCACAGGCACGCTCATATTCATGCCACCACACAGGAGGCTCTGTTCGCGTGGACCCCTTCTCAGGCAGGGCTAGAAGCCATGTCTTCCGGGAAGCCCGGACTTCACTCACTCTCCTCTGACCAACTAGTAGTCATTTCTTCATGATAGTCTATCTTGTGTCACTACTCATGTACGTGTCTTGTCTCTCCTATTATTTCGCAAACCTGTTTAGGGCAAGAACTACATCTAATAGTTTTTAATTCCTTATTATATCTAGGATAGAGCCCGACCCATACTAAAGGGCTGAATAACCACCTGTTAAATTAATGAATGGAAATATTAATGAAGTTTGACAATCTACATTATATAGACAAGGTAATACTTGATACAGGGAGCAACATTAGGTTTCCCTTCAGTCTTTCCTCTAGATCTGTGTTGTCTGATATGGTTAACACTAGCTACAAGTGGCTGTTTAAATATAAATTAACTGAAATTAAAAATTCACTTGCTCGGTTGCACTAGCCACATTTCAAGCATTCAACAGCTATATGTAACTAGTAGCTAGTATACCGGACAGCACAAATTATAGAACATTCCCATCACGGAGAGTTACAGCACTACTCTACAGAGTAATCAACACTTTCATCAAATTATCATTTTCGTATGGAACTAACATTGTACACTAACTTCTATAATCACAGATCCTATTAAAAACAAAGTCAAATTGTTCGATCTTCAGATCACAGCCTTCCAATAATTTTCCAGCTCATTCAAAACAAAAGGTAAAGCCCTTTTAATGACCTTAAATGAGGTGCCTTCCTCCTCCACCCTGGCCTGCATCATATCACCTATCCCTCAATTCCATTCTCACTACTCTCCAGCCAGACACGATGTTCCTAAAGCACAATAAACATGCTCTCACCTCAGGACCTTTGCACGTGCAGTTCCATCCGCCTGTAACTCTTCTCTCAGATATCTGCATGGCTAACCCCCTCATTTCCTCTGTCTAATTCTCTAAGATCTTCCCTGACCATACAATATAAAATTATCACCCCCTGTCCCCACACATTTCCATTCTTCTTTTCCAGTTTTTTTTCCATAGTACCTGCCACCACAAAATATACTCTTATTTTATATATTAATCTTGCTTATTGTTTGCCTCCCTCTACTAGAATGTAAACCCCAAAAGGGAAACTTGAGTCTGTTTTGTACTCTGCTGTACCTCTATCTAAAATAGTGCCTGGCACATTATTTGCATTCAATGAATATTTGTTGAATTAATTTGTTGAATTGATGAATGAAGAGTATTTACAATCTATAGATAGGTAGAATATAAAATACTGAGGATGATTTTTTTATGATTCTTGTGCAAATCAGTCACCTGACTGTGACACATGTAAGAATAAATAACATAAGTTACTAGACAGCTTTAAGTTTTTCAGATCAATGGTGCTTTCTGCCACCAAGATAACCATTATATTCAGTTAGAACCATTGAGACTGTCAGAAGTGTACTGCATTCTGGTTTTTACTGCAGAAGAGAGACTGCAGTAAAATGATGCTGATCCATTCACTCACTCTCATATTCACTAGATATTTCCTGACGTGCACAGTTCCATATGCCAGCAGATGGCTAAGATCCTTTGGAACACAGATAAAAAACACAGCCCCTCCCAACCAAAGTCCAGTTAGGGTGGCAGGGAGACAGGTAATATCCTAGCACAGTGTGTTAAAGCCATGGCAGTGGTGAGCCTAGGGAACAAAGGGATAGATAGAAAAGGCACCTCAAATTTATGACACTAGGAAATGACTCTCTGGAACTGGGTTCTACGAGGCAAGACTAATTCACAAGAAGGACTAAGGAAGTACATTCAAACGGAAGTAACAGCGTAACTAAAGGCAACTAAAAATGAGGGAGCAGGTACCGTCAGAGGAAAGTTTTAAAATAGAATGTAACAGTTGATGTTGAATCAAGTGAACAGGGCATCAGGGTTTCCCATTTCTCCCTCCTCACATGAACAGCGAAGGGAACTAGAGGCTGGAAATAAGCAAACCACTTCGTGGTGGCTGATGAAGCAGGGCCACATGTAAACCAAAAGTACATTCCAAAACTCAATTAAGAGGCTTTCTGTTACTTATAGGCTCATATTAGCTAATTAAATGCACAGCAGATTATTAGTTACAAATAATTTATATTAGTAAAAGCCTTTAATATTCAAGACAGCAATTAGAATTGTTCTTATCACTAGAAGACTGTAGAAGCCGGAAATATAGATGATTTGTTTTATTTAGTGTGACTGCATGTATTTATTTTATCTAAAGGATCTATCATGCATTATATTTATAAGATGAAAAAAAACACAGTTGTGAATGTTTTAAGAAAAATATGCAACTAGGAACCACTACTATGAAACCCATCAAGAGTGTGGACTGTCTTTTCAGGAGAAGCACGGTGACTGGGACAAACACAGGTCTTCATGTGTCACTGGCTAAATGGATGTGAATGAATTAATGGAATAAAGTTATCCATTGCTTCAGTAACTAGGGATGTTAACTGCTCTCTCCTCATCACTAAATAACATGAGGATTAGGAAGGAGAAAATGTGCTTTATGTTTCCCATCTACTCTATCGTTTTTTGACAACCCTCACTTGGAATCTGAAAAAGTGAGCAAAGGAAGAGGTCCAAAGGGAACAAGAGTTCAAATTCCCAGGACATTTTTATTAGGTATATATGAAAGGAAAAGATGTCTTCCAGTTCTGAAGTATGAGTTATGGAAGCAGCTTCCTTTCTTTATAAAACACGGTCTAAATTCTGAAGGAGCAAAAAGAAAACTATAATCACTCAGATTTGAATAGATTATTTTAAGGAGATAAGCTCAATCATGAAAAATACGTATGTTAAATATAAAGGAAAATCCTTGAAATCAAAAAGTAATCTTTCTTAAACACTTTCATCAAATTATCATTTTCATATGGAACTAACATTGTACACTAACTATACATACCACCCTGGACTCAGATATACCAGGGGACACCTGGGTGGTGCCATCAGTTCAGCGTCTGACTCTTGGTTTCAGCTCAGGTCATGATCTCCAGGTTGTGAGATGGCACCCCGCGTCGGGCTCGTGCTTATTAGCACAGAGTCTGCTTGACTCTCTCTCTCTCTGTCCCTCTGCCCCTCCCCCTGCCCTCTCTTTCTCTCACCGAAATAAAGAAATCTTTGGGGAAAAAAAATACCGGAACAAAGTCTTTTATTTTTCCCTTTCGGGTAAAGAAGGCATTTGGAGGAAAAGTGAGTTAGTACTGATTTTATAGGACTTTGCCCTCTAAGACTCCAGTGCATGGGCTAGGTCTTTCCAGAGTTACACAAAGCTTGTGGAAAATAGCACTAAAGTAAGCCAGCTAGCTATATCCTAGTTTTCATTCTCTATCAGGTCAATTTCTGTTTTTCTGTATAAACAAATGAAGAGGGTCCGAAAGGACCTTTTTTGGTCCTTTTCTATTTTGAGAGTCCCAGAATCCTGTTTATTTTCAGGTGCGCTAAGACCACACCAATTCTTATTTAGCCTAACACACTTTTATTCATTTGTGCTATTTGGCCTATACAATATTAATGCTTCCTGTTTCACAAACACATAAGCACCGGAAAATAAACAGTAAATACTAAATAGTAGCAAGAGAAATGTAAAAAATAGCACTTGGGGTTGTTCTAAGAGCTTTCATTTCAGGATTGTAAGCCCTGCAACAACCCAGGACAGCAAACACCGTCAACATCCCCAGGACAGAAGTGCCAAAACAGAGACACCACAAGGGGGAAAGGAGGGCCCAGGTTGTGGCTCAAAGACCACGGTCTTTGTCTGTCTGTCTCCAGAACCCAGGTGCTTCACCACTGCACAATGCCATTTCTTAATCTTATTTTTTAAGATTTTATTTATTTATTTGTCAGAGAGAGAGAGCAGCGGAGGGAGGAGAAGCAGGCTTCCCGCAGAGCCAGGGGCCCGATGTGGGGGCTCGATCCCAGGACCCTGAGATCATGACCTGAGGCGAAGGCAGACGCTTAACCGTCTGAGCCACCCAGGCGTCCCCACGATGCCATTTCTTAAGCACTCAGTAAGAAGAATTTATTTGTAGTAGTATTTTCACAATGAACAGTGGTACCAAATACTTAACAGTTCTACAACCCATTCTCCTCCCTAATTCTATTGACCCTGTCACTTGTTACTCTTGCTCTTATTTCTCTATAAACATGACATTTTATTATATTTTTAAATGGACTTACTCTATTATTCTTGTTTTGAATTCTAACATAATCCTAATTATTATTGACTGAGCTAATATAATATATAAAGACTGTACTTAGCGATGGCTCATAATTTTTACGCAAGGGACTACAATGGAGCAACATCTCCTACTAGGCATGCCTTGACGTCATCTTTATACTGCACTGCTCCCTGAATCACAAGAGCAGGCAGAGGCAAGCATTTGATTCCTAATTGCGGTAAATATTATCATAGTGCTTCATCAAAATGAATTTGCAAAGGGAAAAATGGACTAGACCATTTCAGTACACATTTCGACCTTTGTGTTGATAACTAAATAGTATGAATTTAAGCTTCCAGATACTTAAGTAGATTCTCACTTTGGAATGTTTTTATAAGACTGTGTTATTTCATGAATGCTACCTTTTTAGAAATCTGAAGGGAATAAAAAGGGCAAGTGTTCTATTCAGAGAGCTAATTTCTAACTAATAAGTAACAAATTTAATAATAAAGACAACCTAAGAAGAGCCTGCCACTCAACAGTTTAATGGATGTTCTGAAGCACTTTTCCCTAATAAGGTATTTTGGAGACGTTTTACGAACTGTCATTAGCTATCCTTCTGTGTCCTTATGCAATCTGCAGAAGGTGTGCATATTGGGTCCACAAATGTGCAATAGTATGAACAAGATACATATATGTGTGTGTGTGTGTGTGTGTGTGTGTGTGTACATGCCCGTAAGTAAATCCCCTCTCCCAAGAACATATTCTCCCTTCCCAAGAATCATATGGCTAATTTCGAAAAAAATATATGTTTTTGGCCAAAATTTTGGAACAAGAGGGTAAAGGAATATCTTCTCAAAGCCAGTGGAGATGGCTGGTCATCATGCGGCAGTGGGCATCCTCCAGATCTTTGCTCTCTTCCCCTTACTTCCCGTGATGACTCCTCAAAGGTCAGAAAAAGCAGTATATCCTTTGCTGTTCTCACCCCACACACATACCATGGCACTGTGGCTGCCTGTCATTTCCCTGTCTCTGCTAAAATATCGGGTTTCTGATATTAGAGAGAGGCATGCTGGAAAAGACCCTCAGTCCAAGCTGCTTATTCCTAGGAAGGCCGAGCCCTGGATTCTGCCACATTTCAATCAGGTCATGTCACAAGTCCCCAGGGTCAGTTGTGGACCCTGGGAAGATAACAGCCACCTCTCGTGGAATGTTTACCATGTGTCAAACATTGAACATAATATTATCTAATTTAGTCTTCATGACAACACAAGAGGAAGTTGCCAGTTCTCTGGTGTAAAAGAGGATGTGAAACTTAGGGGTTAGTAAGTAAGGGAATGAGATTTGAACTCAGGTCTTTTTGGGTCTAGAGTCTGCTGACTAGTTGATATTATTATCTAAGAAGAGAGTGTTAGACAAAGTAGGAGAACTCGAGCTGTATCTCTCAGTTTAATTCCAAAATCAAACCTGACCATATGAACCACAGCAAGTTCTTTCTCTCCATTCTTACGCAGAGGTTAGAAGTGATTAGAATGTATGCCTGCTAAGTAAGAAAAAGTCTACAATTTAACATAAAAGGGGCAGATGCAAACTGAAGCAGGTTTGAACCCAAATCACAATTTAGAGCATCTCCAAAGTATTTTTAAAATAACTCTGTTAAAAGGTAAGGTAACAAACAGTACTTTGTACACTATACTATTATCCTTGACTCAACTGTGATAGAACTTTCAACATGATGTCCATGGCACAAACTCTATTTTCATGGATTTTGCTAAGTACAAATCCTTATATTAGCAGAGACTGTTTATGCAACAGGGCTTGTGTGGAACTGTCTAACCAGTATCTGGATCAGTTTATATTTTAGTAATGATGTTTTATATATAATATGGATTAGATATGTTTCATTTTTATATGAAACTTTTAAATAGAGAATATATAAGTACAAAAAACTTAGAAACAAGTAGGTAAATATGCTGTTATTCTGATGTGTAAACTCAGAAACATAAAAATCAATGTCAGAGAATGAGGTAAGGAATTCTGATGAATATTGTGAAATTTGCAAATACTAGTCCTTATTTTTTCAGATCTAATTGTCTAATTATTCTTTCCATGTTTCCCAGTAATTATACAAAGTCTCCTCTTTTTATTTTCTCTTACTTAATTTGTTTAAACTACAGCAGAACTTTATACATTGATGTTAAACAATTATCTTCCCATCAAAATTATTTTAAGAAACCTACTCTGGAAATCACATAGGCATGTTGCCAATTTATCCATGTAATGTGAAGGAGAAAAAAATGCTGTTAACATTTTTTAAAGTCAGGAAACTACTTTTAAAGCCAGAAAAATACAGAAGTATTGTCATTTAACGGGAACTTTATTTCATGTCACAGCATAGACTCCTGCCAGAATTCTATGCTATATAACTACTTATATTTTGATTTTCAGCAGATGTAGTCAAAGTTGACAACATTCTTCTGTGAATCATTAGAAAATATTTTCACTGAAAACATATTCTTGATTTAAAACATAAGTGGCCTCATGCGACTTTTTTTTTTTTTCCTCAACAGCTTCTACCAACCTGTTTTTAACTCCCTAACTTTCCCCACCTTCCCGCACCACACACCAACATCTTGATCTGGTGAACTAACCAGATAATGAATAATATTGAGTATCAGTTTCTCATAGTTATCGTCTACTTGAAAGAAGGAGAAAAACATACTAAAGTACTAGTTGAACAATAGTAATTTCCTTCTGTCCCTACTGCTTCATTAGAAATAATTTATATGTGTTCCAAATTACAATCATAAAGAGTAAATTATGACATAAATATGGTTGGTGTGACACTGTAAAGAATTGAGCATGTATAAATTATGCCCAGAAAATCCACTAGCAAAGCAAACAGATTTCCTGGGATACCGACCTGGATTCAGCATGACCTGGTGTAGGCACGAGCTGGCCCAAGCCACCACTCCTCTAAACAGAACAGCAGAAGACTACAGACTTTGGAAGGCACACATTTGGCCAAAAGATAAATAACCACGTAGTTAGCTGTGTTATACCTTATACTTACTTAACTATCATCCATGTGCTTTGTGATTCATCTTTAAACAGATCCAATCCTTCTATACCAGTTGCATCAGCTAAAATAACCCTGTGCAGGTTTCTTGTCTTTGCCTGCATTTCACCAGTTGCAATAGGGGATGAGATTTTACAAAATATGTTTTAAGCTGCAAATTGGCTTTTTTTTTTCCCTTCTTTTTTGAAGAATCCATATCAGAACTTTCTTCAGGAAACTGACCTTTCTCATTCTATACTGTGGACAATTTACTCCCCTCCCACCCCTGCCCACCCAAAAATGTCCTCACTTTTAGTGAAATTCTGGACTTCACTGATTTAGAATCTTCCCAAAGTTTTTGAACATACCTTCTATAGCATGCATGCAAAAGGAGCAATTTTAAGACAGAACTTTGAAATAAGAAACACATGTCAGCCTGAGAAGTTCTAACTCTTACTACTGACAATATCAAAAGAAAAGCCAACTGGGTAAAAGTAACATGAAGAAAAGAAGTAGCAGCTGAATAAATCAGACTCCCTAAATACGAAGAAATGGAAACCTGTCCTAACAGTTGCTCAGAGAGAGTTCAACCAACTGATCCAGCTTCAATGTGGATATGAAAATTCAATGTAATGAAAATCTACTACATAAAAGTTCTGTTCCCTTAAGAAAAGGAATAAGACTATTTAGAAAGTAAAAACAAAATAAAACAAAACAAAAAAAACCACTAAAAATACCCCAAATAAACTAGTCTCAACAACCTCTTCACCCTTACCATACACACAGAATCAATTCACATGCTTTGTAAAACCAGTTTGGTCACTCCTGGAATTACAGAGATGGGACACAGGCATTCCTTTGCTATTCATCTGATTCTTAACCTGAAGACAAGGCCTACATTTTGCACCATCCTCTCTTTTTTTTTTTCCAATTTTATTTAGCAGCCATCTAGCAGCTTTAATTAAATGGACCTCAATGCATGACCACAGGGGAAAAGACACACAGACGTCTGCAGGGTGAGAAATTTGGTAGCGTACCATCTACGCAAGCAAAATAAATTAATTCTAAAGCCTTTCCAACTCCTGTTTAAAGTAAATGATAAATCAAGAGGAGGGTATCAATATTTAAAAGCCAACTATTTCTAAGATTCCTCAATGATCCCTAATTTCCATTGCATGAAGAAAAAAAACTTTTCCATGAAGTAAAATTCAATTTTATAAAAATTCATTTGCTCTAATATCTAATATCAAGTTCAGTGGAATGCAACGGGTAGACTGGAATGGAATGGAAAGAGTAAAAAAGCACTGAACATATAATCTCTGAAACCTCCCACTGCCCATCCTCCATTGTCAGGAATGTTCCTTGAAATCTGGCTGTAGAGATTATTGACTCTATCTAAGCAGCATCAACAGCTCAAATGATGTTATTGGGATACTGACCTTGAGTTGTTTTTCTAAGGTATTGATGGGTTGTGCTCTGCTGTCTATACTTTCACACGGATGCCCTTGTCCCAATGTCAAGTGTCTGTGAGAGCCATTCTGGGGTTAAATGTCAGAAGCTATAGATGAGAACTCTTTTTCCAGCAAAGTTGAGTGACTCATTCTGGGCCCTGGGAAGGCTGGCTTCACTAGCACCAATTTCTAAGCCTTGTATTTCTTAAATTTCTCTTAGTCCACCAGACATATGATGTTTTAGGATACACAGTAGCCTCCTCTGACCATAATCAGGCATCCACTGGGTGCCTGGGGAATGTCTGAAACCAGGCCAGGAGGTTTGGGGTTCTCACTTCCACTGGAGGTGCTACTTAGAGGTGGAAGAAGCCAGGTTAGGACAATCGTGCAGTGTGGGGGGCAGTCCTGCATAACAAAGAGTTGACTCTTCCAAATCCCTCCGTGGAGAAACATTGGTGGGTCACCCACACTTCCAGTCACATTGTACACATGCACCTCATGCTTCCTCCCCACCATGGTTACCACCAGTGCTTCTCCTGACAAGGAAGCTTAGGATAATTATACCCCCCAGAACACATATGGAACATTATGTTTAAGATGTCAAGTCAGTGCGTGTGTGAGCTACAGTGGCCTGTTTTGTCTCCCACTCAGTGTCAGACACCATGCTCCCTTCTAACGCCAACAGCCTGCACCACGACAGCTGCTGCATGGAGGGCATGGTGCAGCCACCTGGACGTTCTGCCAAACCACACTCGTCATCTCTTTCCGAGGCACGAGCATGGTATCTAACATCCCCATTAGCTGGGACTCTGGATCTCCCATCAGAAGAATAATAGAAAACGAGAGAATGGGCCAAGTAGGGGAGATAAATAATAAAGGGTCACATCATTTCCTGTAATAAGACTGCGTACGTTCTTGAAAAATTAGTATTACTTTTCAGAAGCATGTCCTTTCTCTCAATTTATCCCATGACAGAATGCAACAGTGGAGCACCCTATTTAAGTCAAGCCTATAAAAAAACAGAAAAATTATTTCCCAGTGACCTTTTGTTTCAAGAAGCATTTTCACATACTGTGTTGCTTTAAAGACAAACGTGCAATGCCCCTAATAAAAGCCATCTTAAGAAAGGAAAGAGAGGAAGACAGAGAGAAAGGGACAACAGAGAAGGAGGGAAGGATGGCAAGGGAGAGAGTGATTGCTACATTTCTACTTTAGAAAGTCTGGTAAGGGCATGAGCATTTCGTTCGAGTAACTGTAAAACTTATCATGAAAACTAGGATTTTCCTGAAAGTAGAGTATCTCTAACCAGTTCCAGAGCGGACACAGGAACAGTGATGTAAAGTGGGACTGTACTTGGGCCAAGCTAGGATAGAGTCCTCCTACTTGCTACAGAAAGTTTAGAGGTCTCTCTGAGATTCGACCTTGTTTACAAATGGTATTTGAGCCTTATTAGTTATTATGAGGCATACTGTAATGAGAATAATGTAGGTCCAGACATAAAGAACTTTTCACATACAAAAATATGTAATAACTGCTTATTCATTCATCCATGTGTATAATAAATATTTACTGCTTTCCTACTATGTGCCAGGCACTATGCTAGGCACCTGAACTGGGCTGAAAAAAATCCCTAAATGATCCAGATATTGAGTTGCTCCTATTAAATGTGAAAAAGAAATATTTCTACAAAACTTAAGCTATCTAGGGCCTTCAAGGTATGGTCATTAGCATTTAGTCAAACTGTCTGGGTGGCTGAGATGTGCGTCGTTTTAAGCAATGGCACATTCAATATGGAATTGAATAGAAATATTCAATTCTGTATAGAATTAATTCCCCAATGTGTTATGGTGCTAAACATAACCTTTCCTTAGACAGTCAAGGTGATCAGACCTGATGAGAATGATTATACAGTACTAAAGGCATGCAAATCCCCTCAGGAATTGCTAAAGAATATAGGGCTTCTAGCATTAATGCCAAAACAGCCCACATGGCTCAGCATTTTGCATTCTTATGTTTATTTTTGTTTCTTTTTCATTGTTAGACTGTCATTTGTCAGTATTACAGTGATAATATACCTTATAGGACAATATGACATTATCTCCACTTTACAGATGAGAAACTTTGAGGCAGAGAAGTGAAGCAGTTTGCTTGAGCTCAAACACCTGGGATTCCAACTCAGGCAGTCCACCACATTTGCCTACCCTGCCATGTAAGCAATGCCACATCTACCTTAATAAGACATGAACTTGAAAACTTTGGAATTATGTAAGAGAAAACATGCATCTGAGAAACGCAAGCCTGTGAGTTTGGGGAAATCAACTCTATGACACCTAGATTTGTCATCAGGCATTTTTCTTTCTCTGTAGTTCACAGATATGCCTGTGTAAGCGAAGTTTGTCGGATAACTCAGTTTGCCAAGTTCACTGAGCCTTGCAAATTAATTACAATTAAAATGAAGGCATTTTTACAATATAATCTCATATTTTGTCCAATTATTCTTAGGTTGGATATTTTCTCATGAGAAATTTAGAGTTTTAGGAAAAGTAAAGTTTAATTTTAGTTACGTGAATTTAAATAAAAAGGCAGTCCTTTGGTACAGTAACATGCCAGAAAGACATCAAGTATCAGGTGATAGAAATTTATAAAACACATGAACAAAGAACCCATTCAACTATTGGCTTATTGAAAAGCAAATGAGAACACTGTGTAGGTTGCTAAGACAACAGAGATGTGATGATTAACTGTGAGATAATGAGCAGATCTTTGTGTCTTTATGAACCCAATTTTTGGAATCTAAGCTCTCCTCTGTGTATATATAGCTAAAATTTTAAGAGTATTACTTAAAAAAAAATGCCTTCAGGATTTTGAGGTCTGCTGGTAAAGAAGCTTGCAGCCTTCTGCTCAGGACAGAGCCCTTGTCGTGGAGGATGTGTGCGGTGGGCCAGAAAGAGGTGTTCCTGGGCGCCTGGGTGGCTCAGTTGGTTGGGCGACTGCCTTCGGCTCAGGTCATGATCCTGGAGTCCCGGGATCGAGTCCCACATCGGGCTCCCTGCTCAGCGGGGAGTCTGCTTCTCCCTCTGACCCTCCCCCCTCTCATGTGCTCGCTCTCTCATTCTCTCTCTCAAATAAATAAATAAAAAATCTTAAAAAAAAAAATGTTAAAAAAAAAAAAGAAAGAGGTGTTCCTGGCAGGAAATCAAGCCTGTCTCGCAGCAGTGATGGATGGTCTGCCTGTCAGAGATTACTACCCATAGGTCATGAAAAAATTATTTGCAATGGATTTATCAAAACTGAAAATAAATATTTTCAAAATAGTGAACAACAGAAATTGCAGCTTTTTTTAGAATGTTGCTACTTCAAATGTGACATCCTGGGCTCACTCCCTGTGAGCTACAAGGCCCTCCTCACTGGTGCTTCGGGCCAGGCCGGGCTCCCACTGAAGGGCTGTGCAGTGGCTCGTCCCCAAGGGAATGCACTCCCCCCAGCCTTACTCTTGTTGTACTACCAGTTCCTTCAAGATTTTGCTTAAATATCACCCAATTTAAAACCAGAACATACTCCTTCCCAACAGTCCACACACTCCACTTTGTTCCCTAGCCTTTATCATCTTCTACAATAAGCCATCACCGTGCATGCTCCTGTTTCGCTCACTGACGAATCTCAAGCCCCCAGACGAGTGCCTGACACATAGAAGATGCTCATAAACAGTCACTTTAAGGGCAAGAATTAATGTTCCTCTAAGTGAACTACTGAGAAGAAAACTGTAAGATCTTGTTTCTTCCCAACTTAGGTTGGCCCAACACTCAGAGGACCCTCCAAAAAGTTTCTATTTTCTACTCAGTTGAGCCTAGAACTTTGTGCTAAAGATACCCCAAGTCCAGAATAATCATAAGGATTTATGTAGCTCAGTAACTCCTAAGCAGACCATCAGCCAACATGGTACACACTCAGAGACCCTCACTACCCCCACCCATAATAATTTGGATTATCACTCTGATGCAAAGTAGGATCTTGTCTTAGCTCCTCAGGTCCTCTGGATAAAAGTCACCAAACAAAGGCTACTTTATGTGATGTGTTACTCTGACCAAATTAATTCAAAGCAGCTAACAGTCTCCAGAAAGACTGTTTCATATTATTAACCATAAAGACTTCAGAGGAACTCAGTTTACTGTAAGAGAGGCTGAACCAGTACCACAGCCATTCTCTGGAACTCATCACTAATAACATGTGGAGAAATCAAGTGTTTTCTTATCGTTAGAGAATAATGCAAGCTGTCAGGAAGAAGCAGCCAGATCCCTCCCACTACCACCATGCCTATTTCAAGCTGAAACTATTATTTCATGCTTTATAATATGTTTATTAGTTCTTAAGACAAATAAATAATACACGATGTAGAAAATTTGGAAAATGTGTTTAAACCATGAAAAAGATAGCATCAGATGTCACCTCGAAATAACCCCAATTTGCTCACTGTCTCCTTTTAAGTAAGAATCAGAGCTAGCTTCCCTGCTTCCAGGCACCTGGGCCGCAGATGCTCTGTCATCGCAAATACAATTTAATCATGTTATTACCTGATCAGCAATCCACCAGTAACTTCCCAATACCTGGAAAGATGGGTTGCCAAAATTTCAAATTTGGACTCCAGGTTATTGGTCACTGGTTGTATTTCTTTGAATGTGTTTGACAGTTTTTTTTTTAAACATAAGTCCAAACCTATATACTCATTTTGGCAAGATTATCTTCAGAAAGATAAATAATTTAAACTGCTACATGAAGTGCATTCATCAGACAATCACATAACAACTGGAGGAAGTAGAGAAAGTAATTTACATTTGCAATGGCATTTGAGAGCTGAGGAGAAGGACTGGGCCCACGGGTTAGCAACTGGTTAGCTTGGGGATGGGGACAGCAGGTGCAAACTTTGCAAGAAGGGTTTTCAGCAAGAGGTAAGTGGAGCACCTCTTCCTTTGAAGCATGGCTGCCACTTGGCGTAAAGCTCTCTCATGTGATGTCTTCTTTGCTGATGGCAGCTTATAGATGTCAGACCTATGAAATCAAGCTCCAAGTCTCCATACGAGTGAAAGTGATAACCACTGAGTTGTATCTGATGAGGGAAGGCGAGAGAGCAATAGAAGCTGGATTATAGGAAATGAAGGATTTGGGGAGGGGGTGCTGGAGAAAACAGTCTTGGACAAAGGTAGAGAGTAGAGGGCACTTGGGTTATCTGCTCAGCAGTCTTTTCTTGGAAGTTCTTCTCACCCCTGCTTCATAGGCTCCCAGAGGCAGCTCCTGAAAGCCAAGTTTCTGTTTTGGGAAACTGTCCCTCTGATGCCATTCCCTTCCCTGGAGATTTGGAGCTGAGATAAGGAAAAAGAGAGAGATTCTAGGCCAGAGATTTTACCTATAGAAGTATAAATTATAAAATCAGGAGCAGTGTCACGTGGGCATTTTCCTCCTACTGTGACACCTTGAGAGAGAATAAGACCAATCAGCCAATCCTCATCAAGAGGTGAAGACATGAAGTGGCTAAGCAGCCAGGACCTGTGGTGAACAAGAAATGACCAGGAAGGCGGTCCCTGCTCGCACATCTTAGAAAATCCAGCAAACTCTCTCTTCTCAGGTTCCCTAAGATACCACATCCTTGTTTAATATCGAAACAACAAAGTGACAGGCAAATAAACAAGCAAAACTCCTCTTTTCTGCCTAAACTGCCTCACAGTGGTAGCTACAACCAATGAGTCCTAACAAAAACCACTAGAAATCCAAGCCGGCAACACTCTGCATTAATTTACCCATTTTCCAATCTCATCGACAATTTTCCCACATGAATCAAGTGGGACGACTCACCGTCTATAGAAAATCCCCATCAGTGCTGCCTGGGTGGCTCAGTCGGTTAAGTGTCTGCCTTCTGCTCAGGTCATGATCCCAGGGTCATGGGATCGAGCCCCTTGTCTGCCTGCTTCTCCCTCTCCCTCTGCCTAGTGTTCCCTTGCTTATGCACACACTCTCTCTGTCAAATAAATAAATAAAAATTCTTTTATTTTATTATGTTATGTTAATCACCATACATTACATCATTAGTTTTTGATGTAGTGTTCCATGATTTATTGTTTGTGTATAACACCCATAAAATCTTTCTTAAAAATCCCCATCAGTTTCAGTTTCTAGTCCTTTCTTGTACCTCACTGGGGTTCTCTCTTCCCCATTTCTTCAAATCTTACCTATTCTTTGACATTCGGCCATAGCCCTAAGTCTTCCCGGCAACTCCTCCCAGAGCACTTTGGCCTCACGGTGCTCAGGGCTCAAGCTGCACTCTGGTGGTATTCTCCTCCACTCCTCTAGTGAAATGAGCTCATCTGTAAAACTACCAAGCAAGTCCTGCCCTAAAATGGATGCTTTCAGGAAGCCACACAGTACACAGAGATCTTATTCGACTCTAAGGTCTATATAGGAAATGAGGGCAGGAGAGGGAAAAAATGAAAATCAAAGTACGTATGTCACTGGTATATCTTTATCTTCAATGTACTTTCCAAGATCCATATAGAGTCATGTGTTCTTATTTTGGTTTCCAACTAGAGGAAGAATATGAAATTGGACTAAATGAATATCTAACAGATCAGAATAAGGGCAATAGGGCAATATGTAACAGGTAGCCCAAATAGTCCCTGGCCTCTTCCAAACAGCAACTAGGTAAAAGCATGTGTGTCCTTATTTTTACCTCATGCACACACTTCCATTTTTAAGATTATCTATTCATGCTTCTGCATATACTCTAAATGTCCACTAAATACTTTTTCTGATCAATGAACAGGGCAACCCCATATGGAAAGTGTCATTAAGAAGGGCTCATCTGACAGCCTGGCAGAAAAGAAAGGCAAGGTCTATATGGAGCCAAGAGAGCCACTTGGAAATTTGTTGCATTCATTCAGAGGTAAGGTGAGGACAGCTTGAGCTTTCCCCGCAGCAGTGGGAAGGGCAGAATAAAGAGATTCCAAACATAGCCAGGAAAAGTTAAATACAACTTGATGACCACCTGCACTTGGGAGAGGAGAGAGAGAAAGAGGTCAGAGATTACTCTAGAGTCCTGATATAGGACACAACTGAGAGAATTACCACTGGAAAGAAAAGATCCTGGGGGAGGGAGTGTAAATATCGTAATTTTTTACAAGAGGAGTTTGAGAGAGCAGAGCAAAATCCCTAATAAAATTGTCTTAGGGATTTGTGGTCACAAGAGATGATCCAGGAGAGATTACAAGCTAGGTTGCATCTGGAAGTTACTGTTCACTAAACAGCTATGTACTGAGGACCTGCTATATGCTGAGCACCGTGCTATATACTCATGATACCAGAAAAAAGCAGATGTGACCCCTCGCCTTGTGGAGCTTATAGTGTAGTGAATGAAGCAAACGTTAATCAAATGAGGTGCCTCCAAAGGAGAAGCACACGGGGCCATGCAGCCAGAGGACAGTGGGTCTGGATCACTGGGCCCACCAGGGAAGAGCAGAGATCCTAGGAGGGATGAGTTGAAATGAGGTTTGTGAACAAAGCTGGGAGGGGAAGCACAGCACAAATGGGGAAGGAGCAGTCCAGCCTCTGCGGAAGGAGAATGGCATCTGTGAGTGCAGACCCTTTCGCCAGGGGAAGCTTGACTGAAATCAAAGCTAGAGGCATAGCAGTGGCCAGAGCATGCTAGGCATGGTGGGCCATGTCAAGACTGGTGAACAGAGGGGCACCTGAGTGGTTCTGTTGGTTGAGCGTCCCACTTTTGATTTGGGCTCAGGTCATGATCTCAGGGTCCTGAGATCAAGCCCCACATCGGGCTTCCTGCTGAGCAGGGAGTCTGCTTATCTCTGTCTCCCTCTCCTTCTGCCCCTCCCCCTGCAAGCATGCTCTCTAATATATAAATAAATAAATCTTTAAAAAAAAAAGAGTTGTGAACAGAAATTACATGTGAAAAACATGAAGTGGAAAGCAAGCAAAAAGATCGAGAACCAAACCTAGGGATCTGAAGACATAAACCAAAAGCTAAAAACACATAAGAGTATGGGAATTAAGCACCAATGATGAAGCCCTTCTTCCCTTGAGCTACAGCCCATTCTTCTCCACTACTGGGTTTAGGATGTCTTGTTCAATTTTGAACACATAGTAAGAAACTCTTCTGTGAGTACCGGTGTGTAAGGACCTTTCACATGTATTATTTTACTCTCATTTACTCATTTATTCTTTTTTTTTTTTTAAAGATTTTATTTATTCATGAGAGACAGAGGGAGAGAGAGAGAGAGAAGCAGAGGGAGAAGCAGGCTCCCAAGGAGCAGGGAGCCCGATGCGGGACTCGATCCCAGGACTCTGGGATCATGACCTGGGCCGAAGGCAGACGCTTAACCATCTGAGCCACCCAGGCGCCCCTACTCATTTATTCTTAGAAGATAATTAAATTTGGAGAGGAAATACCCCCCAAAATTAACAAGTATAGAGATAACACTAAGCTGTGTTGGCCAATAAAGATACATCACCAGGAGTCCCCAGTGAACTATAGGACAGGGCTGATCAGAAACCTGTATGACAAGATATTTAGAAAATAATAATCTAAGTTTTGAGAGTGTTCTTTAAATCTTCAAGTTAACACTAATTGATATCAGGGATTTAGCAGATACCTTAGGCAATCATCTGAGGAAATCAGCTCAATATGCTACCAAGACCCAAAGGGTCAAGATATCCCAGATACTGAGGATAAAATTAATAGCAACACAGAACACATTCTTCATTCTTGTTCAGAATCCCAGCTGTTTCCACACCTGTAAATCTGTCAACATACATCAGAGAAGGCAAAGTGGATTCAGAAAACTTCAGCAAATGCTAGCCAAAATGATGAAGAGAATAGAGAGGTATCCTCATGAGGCCAGGCTTTGAAATGAGATAGAATGCTTGCACAACTGGAAAGAAAAAGACTAAGTAAGCTATGGTATGACTCAGGTGAAATAACCATTTTATGATATAGATTAAATTCCCAGATTGAGTTCTTTCTCTTCAAATCCCCAAATATGAGAATTAAAATCACACTCTTAGAATATTTATCCATCATCTATCATTTTCAGGGCAAGCTGAAAGAGGCAGTTTTAAACAACTAGAAGGAATTAATAATTACTTTGTATTGTGATTAGTAATTTTCTGGGTTCTACAGTCCAAAATACTATAGTCTATAGTATTTGCTAGTATGTGGCTAAATCTAAGAAATGGCTACATAAACACTGACTGGACAGCTAGACTGTGTTCCTGATAGAACCTGTTTATTGGTACTACATTCTGAAATTTGCAAGTTTGAGAACATGCAATCTGGCAGTAATGAATTTTGATACTTTTAGAGACAGAATATTGGGCCGGGTGGGCCTCTGATTTGACACACTGAAATACAAATGTGTGTTTTCACAAAGGGACCCTCACTTTTCACTGCTATGAAAAAATACAGCATTTAAATTTTTGACAGGAAATTCTATACCAACAAACATTTCAGACTTCTGGAAGCATTACAATAATTATTTTACTAGCAAATAAATATGTACAGCTTAATGCCTTCAATATAACATTGTTAAATCATTGTTAAATGACAATGTTATAACATTGTTAAATGTTTACAGAATATGAATTAGTTGCATTTTCAAAGATTTTATACGTAGACACTGAATACATCAAATTCCTGAGGCTCACTGAAACATTAGATATTACACTGAGATTCATTCCAGTGCTTCTTTAAAAGCTGGAGAGTCATTTTGCCTTTCTCTTGATAACTATAAAGTCAGTATAGACTAGGGCAAGTCACAGCACACAACCAAGCCTTTGCTGATTTCAAGAAACCCCATTTCTCAGCAAACCAAATTTCTCAACCTAGGAAACAGGGAAGAGTACACCTTCACCATTACCCACTGAATCATTCTGTTTTACCTTCACATGGAAACACAATCACCTTAGCTCATAGGTACCATGAATCCTTCCCATATTTGAATACTCCTCCTTAGATTCCCCCACTCTAATCTGCTGGTGGTTGGTATGTGGGCAGGCTGAGAGAAAAGGAACAGATATATTTCCTAGAAGTCACTTCACACAGTCAGTTTCACCAAAATGTTTATTTCCAGCCACTCCTTAAATCACTGCTTAATTCACTTAATTCCTTAATTCACTGAAGTAGAAAACAAAATTGCTGGATTTGAGTTTTATTTCCTTTCTGTGTTCTTGATCTCTTCTTGGTAAAAATGCTGTACAAGTTAGTGACCCACATAGGAAAAAAGTGAAGGGAAACCAAATTCCACCAAAGGAAATCACCAAAGAAATCATTCAGGTTATCATGAGGACTATTTTAACATATAGCCATATTTGCATATAGGATATTTGCTAAGAATGCAATTACAGAATGAAATAAATTATTTCCTCACCTCTTACCAGAAAGAACTGAAAGTAGAAAAGTTAAAAATATGTGAGACTTAAAGAAACTTCTATTAGCTTCACTTGTCCAGAATCTATTCATTATAGTATAGTTAAACAAGATCCATGTATTTTCAGTGAAGACTCAAAGGAGGCACAAATCTACACAAATAAATTCACCATCAATCCAGGGGAAAAATCAACATAAAAATGATATTTCCATTCATGTTTTAGGATAGCTATCCAGTAAGAGACAATTTTAGGGTAAGATAAAGTATGTCAAAAATACAGATTTTAGTTTTCTCTCATACCCATTTTATGGTTAACATTAATTTTAGGAACAAAGGCCAACAATACTATTACATGATTAGCAACATGGAGGAAAGCAAAAAAAAAAAAACGAGGTCAATTTTTCTATGAAGTACATTATATCCCTTCCCATATGACATCAAGTTCAATACAGTTTCATGAGCCTGAGAAAATGTAGTCCCTAATATCTGACTTTTAGTGTATACATATAATGTTATTTCTAAGAACACATTTTTACCTTTCTTACATAGATCTGTAAAGTGTCTTTTTCTCAATCTACCAGTCACATCTGCAGCCCAAACATGTCTTTCCAAAAGAGGAAAAAAGCCAAGCAAGACAAAGAATTTGCTGATATACATATGTCACCCTAAGAATTTTCCTTACAAAGTCTCCACACCCAATTTAATTACTTCCCTACTGTAAAAACACTTTCCATCTACATTTATTCTAATCTTTTCAAATCCAAAACCAACACACTATAAAGCTAGCTAAATAAATGAATTATATTAGCTTTAGGTTCCAAGTGAGGCAGCACTTTATAAGGCAGTGGGTCTCCAGCTTGCATGAATTTTATGCTGATGCAGTATTTAATTTGGAGCTCAATTCTTTACTTTAGATATGTTTAGAATAGAATTATCTAGCCCCGGGCTTTAAATCTCAATCTGAATCAATCAGTCTCTCTCCTTCTTTCTCTATCTCCTGCTCTCTCTCTCTCTCTCTCTCTCTCTCTCTCACACACACACACACACAACACAGGAGAAGGGAGGGAGGGCAGGAAGGAGAGGGAGAGAGAAAAAGAGAATACAGGAAGGTCTGTGGTTCCTAATGAGCACAAAAGAATGTAGCCATATACATATATTGCTAAAGCAATGTTGCATTGTGGGGTGTGTGTGTGTGTGTGTGTGTGTGTGTGTGTGTGTGTGTGTGTGTGTTTAACAGGTGATAAAAACTGAACCTCAGTACATGCATACAATAAATACTATTTTTTGGCATTCTTGGATTCGTTGACTATTCAGTAAGTTATTGTATCATTTTTGTGCAGAATGATATTTTGCATATTTTTATTCTCTTGGCATTCTGTCATTGCATTAACTAAGTGCCAGTTTTAGCACTCTAATACCTAATACCTATGAGTAAACAGAGAATAGCCATGCCTTTATATTACTGACACTTTTAGGGTGTGGGATTGTCCCTTGCACCAGAAGATAGGAGAGGAGACCAGCCAAGATCAAAATGTGTAGGCAATCTTGAACCAATAAATGATTCTCGGACATGTTGAAGGTCTTTCCATATTGTATTTTAGTAAGTAAGGACTCTTTGTTTTTGATATTACAAAGCTTCAGAGTCATTAGAAATAGATTTGCCTATTTTGACCTATTTATGTTGCAAATTAGGAAACTTCTAGAAGCAGCTAATCTGTGGCAACCACCTCTTGGTTTCCAGGAAGTAAAGATATTTTTTCAATTAATATATATTACACATTACATATTAATGTAATAATATATTCTATGTTATAAAATAAAATGTATTTTAAATAGTCTTTTTAAAATAACCACAATTTACCTTAGAAACAAAATTGTACTTTTAAGGCCATATAAGCTGGGATTTGCTAGATAAAAGAAAATGATCTAGTTCTGGCTCAAATACACTGAGTTCAAAATTCTCTGCTTTTCATCTAAGTTATTTATACCAATTGCAGATGCAGTTTGGTGGCTTTCTGCTTGTTTAAAATTTATTTAAGCATAACACCATGTCCAAAAATCTGAGTGGACTTAAGGGAAAAAAATTTGATATGAAATGTTAATAAGGATGATGATGCTGCTCTGTGTTTTTTTTGTTGTTGTTATTGTTGTTTTTTACTAATCCTCAAGATCAGCTTTGCAAAAATTATCTAATTACTTAAATAACAAGTCATAGGTAGGTCACTCAGAAAGGTCAGCAAAATGATTAGGAAGGAAATACCCACAGGATTAGAGCTTAGACCTTTCTTTTTCTCTCTCCATGCATCCTGGAATTACTCTATTTTGTAGGAAAACCTTGAATGGTTCATCCATTTCCTAATGTTCTGATAAGCTACCTGTTTATATTTTGATATTTAATTATAAAGGATAAAGATCAAAATGTCAAAGAACAAATGTCAAAACTTCTATATCATATTTGTATACTCTTGATGGTCCAAAAGAAAAGACCATTTACAATCATTTTAATATAAGATGTATCAGAATTAACTACAGGAATATCATACTGCATAAAATGAAGGAAGAGTTATTCAAACTGTCAACATATTCCACATAACATATACTTGTTCTCCAAAAAAATATGGTGGCCATAAACATTTTCCCTAGATGTGTGTTGCTGTATTATACCAAGAAAATCACTATTTACATCATACACTGGAGCAAGGAGGACAATTAAGACCCATCTCACCATTAAATATAAATTTCTTAATGTAATAAGCTAAGTTATATCATTAATATCATACCCAGGTTATCCTTATTACTGTAATGGTATTTACAATACTTTTTAAAATTCAACCCTGGATTTTGAAATGAAAATGTGTAGGCCTGAAAATACCGGGCATCTGGTCTAAGCACAAAAATAAAATGGTGCTAAGTTCCTGTGTGTAGTGGTCTGACCACTTTATTGCATCATTTCTATAGGTTCCAAATAACCAAAAAGAGAAGTCAAATTGATTTTTCCAATTTGAAAGCATTCTCAAACTCTAGCAATGTTTTATCAAAAAAAAAAAAAAGAAATACTATAGTTTTATTGGTAAACACAGATTTAAGAGTCGAATTATTCAGTTTCTGGAAAAATTTCAGATGTGAATACATTGTAAGAAAGATTAGAAAGAAAAATGTAGCTGAACTCACATAGTGAATGGAAAGGGAAGAGGTTTTCAAGTATTTCTAGTGGATGATGTTTCTACGATCGTTCTTTAAAGTTGACTTCAATCAGAAGAATGGTACCCAATCCTTTGGATTGGATTCTGGTTAACGGTACCCTAGCCAATACAAAATGTAGTTTTTATAAAGAAAAGTTCTTAGAATCTCGACGTTTCAAATCACAGTTGTATCTGGAGTATGACATCTTACTAGTTAGTTCTCCAAAATTGCCATTTTCCTTAGTGGAGTCCCAGCCTCTATTTTACAGTACCTGGAATTCTGAGCTTCTGAAATGTCGGATTCTGTGCACGTTTTCTTCACCTGTAAGAAAAGAGGACTAGTTATTTTCATATGAACATACAACTTCCTCACACGGGTTCACACACTTGGTAAAGTGGATACAGCTCTGCTCACCGAGATCTCTATAAAATAATCCCCGCATTTGCCAGGGGTAGCATGCGGTGCTAAGCAGCGTATTTCATTATTATCCCCTATCAGCTGCCAAAGGCGCTTCCCTAGACTCCATCAGTCTGTAAAATGTTCAGCTGAAATGGCTTGGGACTAGCTTAACTAGGAACAAAGGAACCAAAGAACCAGGTTTCCCACTTAGGAACAAGAAAGCCATACTGTTCTCAATTCACTAAGAAATGTTTTTCCAATTGATACCGCTTCTGTCCCCTACCACAGTGCACAATAATAAACACCAGGTTCTGGGGGCAAAGCATCGTGTTAGTTAAAACATTCACATATTAATTTTCATTTTCTCAATCCAGTGGCTGTATGTTTTATATATTTCTCAGCATATCAATTAAGTTTCAGCAGGGCTCACAGACTTCTCACATATATTTGCAGTATATTTTGCAGACTGTATTTCCACTTTGTGGTTTTTAGCCCACAAAAGGTAAAGAATGAAAATAACTTGCTTCTAGGACTTGCTAACCATTTCTGGACAACAGTGTGTGATACATTCTCTGAAAGAAGGTAAAGCACAAATCCATTGTCTTTCACAATTTAACTTCAAGCACAGATACTTTATCTGATTACTATGGACTTAATGGTACATCATATGCAAAGTAGACTCAATTTAAAAAAATTCCTTAGTTAATATGGAGCATGAACAATATACATTTACAAGTCTACTGTTAGACACTCTGGGTATTAATACTGTGAGGCTCCATCTATGCAACCTACAGAATCCAAGGCATTTTAAATTTTAATATGAAACTTGGAAGAGAAAAATAAGTCTACTAGATATACACCCTGGGCACACACCATGGGTGTTAACTGTAATACAAATGGCATCATTTAAGAATAAATTTTGAGGGGCGCCTGGGTGGCTCAATCGGTTAAGTGTCTGACTTTGGCTCAGGTCATGATCTCGGGGTCCTAGGATCAAGCCCTGCATCAGGCTCCGGCTCGGTGGGGACTCTGCTTCTCCCTCTCTCTCTGCACCTCCCTGCACATGCTCTCTCTCTTTCTCTCTCTAAGAAATAAATAAAATCTCTTAAAAAAAGAGTAAGTTTTGAATTTCAAAGATGCAGCAGTCTTTCCAGCTCATAAATTCTTTCCTCCTCTGACTCAGAAGAATACTTAAAAAACAAACACAAAAAACTCCTACGCTTTCAAATATCTATGTCTTCTGCTTTCATTTCTAAGCCTAGACATTTTCATCATCTGGGAAATCAATTATTTTGCTTGATTAACCACACTCTCTTTTGCATCCTGTGTATACATTTATACAGTATGAAAATAAAACTGATGAACAAAGAGATAATTATCCCTGTCTAATCATGTAACAGCTTCTATGCTCTTAACATGGAACTCAGCACCATGAGATGGAAGGGTGAAGAAATATTTTCAAGAGCAATTAGTTAAAAAGAAAAAAAAAAGAAAAGTTAAAAAAAGGAATACTTTTCTTAAAATATAAACAAAATTCACTACAAAACCCACAAAAGTCTTACATCCACTAAAAATTGTCCAAAAAGAAAAAAAAATACTACAAGGGAAGGATACCAGAACAAAATCTTATTTCCCACTGGTTCCTTCCTATGATTCCTCACCAGAAACTATATGAACTATTCAATGAATATGCAGAATCACCTCAAAGTGAATGTTACTTTCCTCAAGGCTATGATGACTAGACTTTGGGACTGGGTAGAAGCTGCAGACCACACTAGCGAACTAGACATATACTCCCAAAGCAAGAGTCAGAACCAGACAAGCTTCCTGTGACTTACAAAACAAGGAACTGTTTTAATACTCATAGCTTTTATAAAGCATCACTCTCCAAATAATTAACCAGAAAGTTATGATTATTTTAATTTATCCTCAAAGTAGTAATTATAATGGCAGAGAACACATCTACTGATTATTCACTTTCTAGTACCCACTGAGTCTCAGATTCATAGTTAATGCTAAATAAGTATATGGTGAAAGACTGAAGTAGATACAGATATTCTTTATCTATACATATTGCTAGAGCTATAAATTCTACAAAGTGATTCTTTGTAGGAGTTTCATCCATTTGTTCATGGTCCAGTGAGGGAAGAATAATATTTAGAATACCATGACTGCTATATGAAAGGTCTCTGCAGTGTTAGGGATGCTCAGAGAACAACCTACCCCAGCCAAAGGAAGACGAGGATCAAAGGAAGTGACTTCTCAACTGAGTCTTAAAAGACAAAGTCTTCAAGGACTAAATCTGGAGAAAGGAATTTCAATATCATGGGATTTGCCAAAGGAATCCTATTCTGAAGAAGACCTTACACATGACAAAGAATTCAGAATTTAATCTTTGGGCACTCAAGACCATTGAAGAGTTTTAAGAGACAGCCTCATTAGATACAATGTAGAAGAGAGTACAGAAGGGGGGCAAAGTGAAGGCTGTAGAGACTAATAATACAACAGGAGAGAGAGTTTAAGCTCCATGAAAGCAGGGATGGCATTGATCTTGCACATTCCTACATGCCTAGCCTTGAGTAGATGCTCCCAGTTATGGTCTGAATGTGTGCCCCCAGAATGCATATGTTGAAATCCCAACCCCCAAGATTACAAAGTGGGTGGGCCTTTGGGAGGTGCTTGGGTCATCAGGGTGGGGCCAGTATGAATGGGACTGATGCTCTCCTGAAAGAGACCCTACAGAGCTCCCTAGACTTTCTACGGCGTAAGACACTGGCTATGAACCAGGAAGCAGATTCTCACCACACGACCATGCTAGTGCCATGATCCTTGGATTTCCAGCATCCGGAATCATCAGAAATAAATTTTTGTTGTTTATAAGCTACCCAGTCTGTGGTATTTTGTTATGGCAGCTCAAATGGTCTCAGGCACTCCCCAAATACTAGTTTACTAAGTGAATCACATTCAGTCCATTGGTGAGAGATAGTGACAACCTAAATTAAGACAAAAGCCATGAGGACAGAGGTGAGAGGATATTTTTGATAGATATTCCTGAGAGAATTGACAGAATATTATTACAGATTGAAACAAAGTATCAAGATGAATATGATGTGACCTTTTAATCTGTCCTTGAGAAGAAATTTTGGTAATACCAAAGATGTTAACTTATAACTTCTTTAAAATACTTCAAAAACCCCTATCTTATTTCTGAGCTGATGGAGGAAAGTTAAATGAATCATAAATGAAACTTTGAATCATGGATTCAAAGTTAAATGAATCAATATATAGGAAACTTATATATTTATTGTGTCTTGGTCATAGAACTAGAAACCAAATGGAGAGTTTTACCTAAATTTGAACACACCCTCCCATTTGAGAGAGCAGCAACACTTCATTAAATGGTGGCTGCTGAAGTATCTATGCCATTGGAGAAAGAATATCCTTACAAAATATATAGAACCTTCTGTTTTCAGTGATCACCCATTTAGTTTTGAATTTATTCTTGAAAAAAGTCAAAACAAGCAGGCCAAGAAATGAGGCAAAATTTCATGGACATAATTTAAATCCAAATCCTAGTTTTCATAAGACACACAAGGACATGGGCAAAAAATATGCCAAGAGGAAAAAGATGATGCTTTTTACAAGTTAATGCTTGTAATAGGCTGCACTGATGTGAATTTTTACCTACTTAACATTATAAAAGTACAGGCAAAATCAAAGCAAAATGAAAAAGAATTACAAGTTTATTTTAAGAAAATAACTATTCTGTATGTAATTAATATAAAAATACCAAAACAAATTTTTGGAATGAATGAATGAATGATAGTGGAAAGTTTTAAGTGTTTATTATATGCCGGGCACAATGCTTTGGTGGAAACTATTTTTTTCCCAATTCATAGATGAGAATACTGAGAACCAGGAAGATTAATCTGCAAGCAAGTTGTGTAGGAAACTTCAATTCCAGATTTATAAAGGCATTTTAACCTAAAGAACCTAAAATTTTAAGAACCTAAAATCCATAAACATCCAACCTAAAATATTTAAAATGAAGATCAAAATGTCTTGTTATTTACAAGTTGAATTTTTACTACAACATAATAATGATAATTGCTGTCATTTATTAAGCAATTACTTTTTTCCACTAACTGTGCTGGACTATGTATATATGCAATCTTATTTAATCTGTGAAGACAGGTGTGATGGATGAAATTCTCCTTTTACAAATGAGAAAACTAACGCTCAAAGAGGTTAAACAACTTGTCCAATGTCCCACAGCTAGCACTAACAGGGATGGAATTAGAACTGAATACTACGCATCAAGCCTTTCTTTCTCTCCTATGCTAGATCTGCAGGTTGCTTTTAGTAAGTTTTTTTAAAACTAAGAGTTGAAACTAACATCCCGTGGGGGGGAAACACTTTTAAAGAACTTACTAGTTATTTCTTATAATACATCAACCATTAAAGGAATCTTTTTTTTTTATTATGTTATGTTAATCACCACACATTACATCATTAGTTTTTGATGTAGTGTTCCATGATTCCTTGTTTGCGTATAACACCCAGTGCTCCATGCAGAAGGTGCCCTCTTTAATACCCATCACCAGGCTAACCCA
>NW_027397068.1:49845293-49868879 GCF_003265705.2 Callorhinus ursinus | reverse complement strand
TTTTAACATATAATGTATTATTTGTTTCAGAGGTACAAGTCTGTGATTCATCAGTCTTACACAATTCACAGCGCTCACGATAGCACATACCCTCCCCAATGTCTATCACCCAGCCACTCCATCCCTCCCACCCCCCACCACTCCAGCAACCCTCAGTTTGTATCCTGAGATTAAGAATTCCTCATATCCTATAACTTGTATGGAACCGGAAAAGACCCCGAATAGCTAGAGGAATGTTGAAAAAGAAAACCAAAGCTGGCGGCATCACAATTCCAGACTTCCAGCTCTATTACAAAGCTGTCATCATCAAGACAGTACGGTACAGGCACAAAAACAGACACATAGATCAATGGAACAGAATAGAGAGCCCAGAAATGGACCCTCAACTCTATGGTCAACTTTGACAAAGCAGGAAAGAATGTCCAATGGAAAAAAGACAGTCTCTTCAACAAATGGTGTTGGGAAAATTGGACAGCCACATGCAGAAGAATGAAACTGGACCATTTCCTTATACCACGCACAAAAATAGACTCCAAATGGTTGAAATACCTAAATGTGAGACAGGAGTCCATCAAAATCCTAAAGAAGAACACAGGCAGCAACCTCTTCGACCTCAACCGCAGCAACCTCTTCCTAGAAACATCACCAAAGGCAAGGGCAAAAGCAAGGGCAAAAATGAACTATTGAGACTTCAAGATAAAAAGCTTATGCACAGAGAAAGAAACAGTCAACAAAACCAAAAGACAACTGACAAAATGGGAGAAGATATTTGCAAATGACGTATCAGATAAAGGGCTAGTATCCAAAATCTATAAAGAAATTATTAAACTCAACACCCAAAGAACAAATGATCCAATCAAGAAATAGGCAGAAGACATGAACAGACATTTTTCCAAAGAAGACATCCAAATGGCCAAGAGACACATGAAAAAGTGCTCAGCATCGCTCAGCATCAGGGAAATACAAATCAAAACCTCAATGAGATACCACCTCACAGCAGTCAGAATGGCTAAAATTAACAAGTCCAGAAATGACATATGTTGGCGGGGATGCGGAGAAAGGGGAACCCTCCTACACTGTTGGTGGGAATGCAAGCTGGTGCAGCCACTCTGGAAAACAGTATGGAGGTTCCTCAAACAGTTGAGGATAAAGGAATCTTTTAAATTGGGCTATGGAAGTATCCTGTCTTTATCAAGCACTGCTAACACTGAAAGTCTGTATCAGCAAAGCGAAATGGGGTTTTAAAGAAATTATCCAAATACCTCTAGCATTCAGTGCCGCTACCAACACACCAGCAACTGAAAAAAAAGGTCTACCATGAAAAACAACTTCTGTGCTTTTATTTGGTGTTTTACATTTAAAAATATCAGGAGCGGCTCATTCAAAAGAGCTTTAACTAAATGCACTGGTGTGTACGAAGTATCATTCTGGGAATGGAGATGAACCAGACCAGAGGAGTCCAACAGAGTAGCCCCTAGCCACATTTAGCTATTTAGAACTTAAGTTGAAGCTACTCTACACTGAGATGTGCTGTAAGTGTAAAAGGTACACAGGATTTCAAAGAGTTAGCATGAAAAAAAAAAACTAAAATATCTCAGTATTTTTTATATTGAGAAGTGAAATATTTTTAGATATACTGGGTTAATAAAATAATTTCCCATTTCTTTTTATTTTTCTAAGGCAGCAACAAAAAAACTGGAAATACATATGTGGCTTACACACCATTTCTGTGGAACAAAATTGACTCAGACCCACAAAAACCTGCCTGCATGGATCACGCATTCTAGTGGAGATGACATACGATAAATCTATAAACAGGTAAACAAAGAATATGTCAGTGGTAAAGTCCAAGAGAAAGCAGAATAAAGGGGTAGAGAACACCGCTCAATAATATTACAATAGTTAGACAGTTATAAAAGTAGTTCTAATTTCATATACTAATCATCCTTCCAGTTTTTAGGCTGTATGTATGTAAGTAATGCAAGTTGTATTTTTTAAATGAATTGTAAAGAATATGGGATTTGGTATTGAGAGTAATCAACAGTTTCAATGTCTGGATGCAGAATTGCAGAATATATGCAGAATATATCATCTCTAGAGTTTTTTATTACGACTATTATACTCAAGTATAAAAATCACCTTAAAATTTTTCCTATTTTCTAACCACTACATGCTTTGAGAAGCTTACAATCTTCTCAGGAAAAACAGAATTAACTCATTTTAAAAAATTGCAAAGAACAAGTTTCTTTTATCCCATCCACCATCTTCTAAAAAAGCTGGAGCCAATTATCCCAATTATTTTCTACTTAATCTTGCTGTTTGTAAATCCTGAAACATTAAAGATAATAAAAAAAAAAGGATAAATAGCTGATGACATTTTAAAAAGACCTCTTTTGTAACTTCATTTTGTTTTGAAATGAACTTTAATGATTAAGTCTTAGAATATAATACACAGTGATAATAAAGGATCAATCCTGCAATTATAAATCCAAGATTAAAACTTCAGAGACAAAAGTTTGCTGATGTAATGAATAGCTCATTATACGTATTTTTATGGATGGTGTGTAAGACAATCTTTATTTCTTCTCTAAACTGTGTAGGAAATATAAATTAGATTTGAATGCAGTACGTTTAAGAAAAAAAGGATAAAAGAAGACATATAAAAATAAAGTTTGTTCTCCAAATGCAAATTATATTATAGACTATTGCATGGAAAATTCTTTGTAAACACAGAGTGACACAGAATTATTGTCAACAACAAAAATTTAGATTGCCAACTTTGGTTGTATTTCAAATGTGAATAAAATGCAAATCTTACTGAATAAACAATATTTATACAAATATTGTAACATGTCAGTGCCTAGCATCTTATATTGGCGTCCATGTTATAAAATGTATTTTATGACTGGATTGGATAAAGTTATAAATAATTGCCCAATAAAGCAGAATAGGTATGTAACTTCAGTTACCTTTAGGTTCTGACTTAGTGAAAATAAGAGACTGCCTGAAATATCAATTGTTGTGACATTTCTCACATTTTCTAATACTTTAGAAAGTTGGCCATATCTGAATTCCAAATTACATAATGGAATGAAAAAGTATTTTCTTGTAATTATTCCAGCTGTATTCTAGGAATATAACTTATGCTCTCATTAAATACATTTTAATTAGATGACCCTTTTAAAAACATTTAATATTTTACAATTAGTTGAACCAGCTGATACTTTCATGGGCTTCCTCAGATCATCTTGTTCTCAGGTTAACAGCATTAAATAAATATGAATTAAAATATGTCCTTTTTTACTTCAGAATGTATATAGTAACATAACTAACAAAATATAAAACTAGGTGTGAGAATTAATTTTTAAAAATTGAGTCAAAATAATAATAGTTAGAATATTCAACAAAATACATAATTTTTACTATGGAGGCTTTTGCCAAAAATTATTCTAGTATTTATTTACTTGGAATAGTCAAATAGAATATATGTTCCTTTTGTAAATATGATATTTACAAGTTAATACCACTCTAGAACTTAGCATAGGATGTATACTTTAATGAGATAGTCTATGATTATTTGTGCAACCAAGTAATTATAATTTATGTTGAGAAGATCAGCACAGAATTACTATTCTGCTAGTAGCCCCAAACAAATACAAACTTAGTTACTATCTAAACTGGCTTCAACTAAAATGTCTCCACATTCCTCAACAAGACCTGTTTTACATTTTTCTATGTGCTACAATTCATTTCTTGACTTCTAAAAACTTAAGACATAAAAACATCTTTGGAATACAAAGGTTGTCATGTAGAGTTTTTTAAAAATGTGTCACTGTTTTAATATGCCCATACAAACTGAGAGACTTCTCAAAATAAAATGAGTAATGTAAAATAAAATGCCATTGTGCCAGATGGTAGTCAAAAAATTAAGGTCTTGGGGACAGACTTTACAAAAATCTAATTACTAAATAATCTAAATCTACTTTTATAAAGTGTCATTCTTTCTTAGAAACAAAAATCTTGCAGTTCTAAAATGCATACATTTCTGAAATCCTTCTCATGAAGTTCAGAACGTTTCTTTACTCTTCCCTTTACTCAGTATATTCTTTTCAACCTCTTTAACATTGTTTCCCCAAGCTTCTCCCCTGCAACACCAAGGATCATTTTCCCAAAGCCCAAGTTATTCATTTATTATAAAAGTGAAGAAACTCTACAATATAACTAGAAATCTGCATCCATTTCAGTTCATAGAAAAATTGCCATATCCTTTCTTTAACTGCTATACATAGAAAAAATACAAAGATACAATTGAATACTCCGTTTTTAACTACAACAGTAAACAAAATAAACATATATACTAAGAACAGTAGGGTTAGAGCACTAATAAGTAAAAATCCACAACCAAAAACTTGAAGTAGAAATTATTTTACCCCTCTAGTATTGGACTGTCATGGGCAAGATCTTACTTGATTTCTGGCCTTGAAAGCAGGGGGCCTTCCAGGACCCAGGTTTGGGGGAGGGAGGTTATACAAAATCACCCACTGGGGAGGAATTATATTTTAAAAGTAAAAAATCCTATAGGCTATAACTCTTCATCAACTACAACTGTCACAACAGCGTTCACGTTATTTGAGAGTTCATTGCAAGGTTGGATATATTTAAAACGTAACTTAGTAACAATGACTCAGGGAAGCAAAGCATAATTATATATATACAGCATATAAGTATTAAATCAAACGTCAAACCTCATAAGCTTTTAGAATTTGGAAGCACATTTTCTCCTTAATTATGCCAGAGTCTTTTGTCACCTGCCATAAACTCCACATACACTATATGAAATATCCAGGAAAATTTCAAACTCCTTCTAATGTTATGTTTTTTCATTATTACCCAACAGGGACTATATCAAAGGTAACATAGTACTTAAAATGCCACAAAAGGAACTATAAGATGCCTTAACATATCACGTTACAGCACATATGAAAGGTTTTTTTTTTTCCTTCCAAGTTTGGAAACGAGACTAGATTGTTCAACCATGATACTCTGTCTAAATATGATAGATAAGTCTTAAAAGGATTTTTTTTGTCTCACAAATGTGTACTATAAAAACCTAAGAGATATTTACCCATAAATCTTGATCTCATTTATACATTGTGTTTACATGTTTCTTGTCCTGAGTATCACAAAGCAGACAGTATTAAAACAACAAAAGAAAAAAGTGGAATATTCAATTCTAAACCAAGAACTAGTACTTAAGGAGCATAATGTTAATTTGGTAGAAGCCACTGCAATTAAATTCAAATTGCTGACTCTACTATACATTTTCTCAGTGTACCAGGAAAGAATAATTCTACCAATCTTAAGTATAAAAATCTTTTAGTTTAAATTTCCCTCCATTCAAGCAAAGATTTATGAATTCACACAAATAATGCTTTAAAAATAATCTTAAGAATTGACCCTATTCCCTTAAATAGAGAAGTCTTGCTAATGTTTTTGGCAATGTCTTCTGTATCTTTCTGGGGTTCTCCCCCCTTTTTCTTAGATATTGGAATGTTTTGGCCACAAGGTTAAGAAAAACTTCCCCATTTATCATGACCTGCCAAGCACAACAGGCCCCCAGACAGCGCAGCCTTCTACCACTTAACAAACTCAGCTCATCTTAGCCATGAAACTTCAAAAGAATTTGGCCACAGGCATAGATTAGCTATCATTTGTTTTGCAGCATAAATATCAATCATTCTGTAACATACTCTAGTATTCCTAACATCATTTGTCTATTAAGTATAACTGATAACTGACCTTTTCAATTTGAATGATAACGAATATAGAGATAATCTGGTTTATTAATATATAATTATAGAATTTATGTGTAATAATTTTAGTAAAAGCTTCTGTTAAAATCTCTTGGTTTGAACCATATATATAAACTCTAAAAGATACTTTCAGTTAATATATAAAAACTCTCCTAATATGTCCAAAGGTATCATAGTAACTTAAGGAAAATTGAGAAATCCTTTGACTTTAAAACAAATTGATGGATAGACTATAAACAGTAAAATGTTAAAGGCGATTTTAAATTGAATGGCATATATCTGTAGATTAATCTGAAGATTAATTTACGTATGATGTAAATACTTCTGGCACTTTTACATTGACTTTAAAAAAGTATACAAAGAGCTGTATTTCCAAATTTTGTAAATTTTAAATTCTTGATCTCCCATCAAAATGACAACTTTTATAAAGAGAAAATCCTGGGGTGTCGGCATCAAGTTCTTTATTTTTTAACTAAACTATATACAATAGAAAAAAATATATTTGTAGCATTATTCATTTTAATCATACATTTTTTATAATTTTAGCAACACTTTTCAGCTTTTAAAATCTAAAATAGTTTTATATTACATCCATCTTGCAAACCATTGTTATAAAAAGCTTATAAATCACCTTTCCTTAAGTTTTAATCCTAAAATGAAATTCCTCATTAGCAGAGTTAATAAAACACAGATTGTGACATAATTTACACACTAAAAAACACAAATTATAAGATTGCTGTCTGAGTAGATTTTTCTATCAAATTAAATTAACATTTTGAATTACTTGCAAGCTAAGAGCATATGACAAAACAGTTTTACACGAAACATTTCACACATACAAATGTGATATGTGATAAGAAGAAATATTCCTATTAACTGTGTAAGTTCAAGTAAAAACTAAGCAATTTATTATAAGCCTTTTTTAAATATAGAAGTTGATTCCTTACATGGAAGTAAGACTTAGGTAATTTCACAGTTTTTGTGGCCCTAAATATTTATCTATCATAAGGAATGAAGTACCCTCTGCAGTCTCAAAGTAAAATGGATCCACACAGTGGTTAAACTCAAGGGTTAAAGAGTAAAAGAATTATAAATTAGGTCTATCTGTAGTGAAGGTCTCATTCTAGGTAAACCTAATAAATAATTGAAATATACTTACGATTTTTTCCTCTTTGACCTCAATTAAAATGGCTTTGTGAGAGCAGGTTCTAAGGACAATTTATCCTGGTTTCCTCAATACACACTTAAGTCATCTGGCTTTTGTATTTCTTCAACAGCTGCATTACCTTCAAAATTGGCTTGCACCATTTCCCCAAAGCAAAATGTAAGACTGCCCCCTGACACACACAATCACCTTCCTTCTGCGGGTGGCTGCGAGCTCGAAAAGTCAGATCATACAATTTTGAAAATTCTAACAAGTAATTTTTAAGAACTTAGAGGAAGAAAGAGAAAAATCAAAGTAGAGATTTTAAAAATTGACTTTTCTCTGTTTTCCTTTTCCTCCCTTCCCCCTCCCTCCTTCCCTCTCTCTCCCTTTCTCTCTCCTCTCTTCCTCCCTCCCTCTCTCTCTCCCTCCCTCTCCCTAAGTTATAACACAAAGTATTATAGGTTATTGGTATTTGCTTCTGTTGCCATTTTTGATAAGTAATATTTTTGTAGTTTAGAAAACTTTTGATGAAAAAACAAACACTCAAAAAGCAAAATAAGGTAGTGCAACATCATTGTTCAATTAGACAGGATTTCAGAAAATCATAACTGCAATCAAGGAAAGGAGCAGGAAACCGGATAGTGCTCACTGATGCTCAGTAGACCCTGGAAACCAAACTGGAAAACTTATTGGCTGTGATAATTCATCCTCTCTCTCTTCAAACAGGTTCCCTAAACAATCTAACTCTGGCAGTAAATCAGTGGTCACAGACACTTAGAATTAGAGGGTATTTTCTCCTCCTGAATTGTGTTTTTCTCACAAGAATAATAAAACAGTACTAAGAGAGCAAAGTTTTCCTCAGCTGTCTTGAATGAAAGAAATCTTTTAGATACTGAAATTATTGACAATTTGCCTCATCTTAGCCCCTTGATGCAGCAAAGCATCAATTCACACTCTTTCTTCATGAGATTCAAAGATACAAAAATATATTTAAATAATCTAAACCAAAGCATATCAAAGACTTCTACATCAAGGTTCTCAATCAAAGTACCACTCAACTGCACATCCATCTGAAGGTAAAACCAACTAGAAAGTTAAGAATTTTTTTTAAAGAAGTTAAACTTGATTTTACTATTAGCATTTCAGGGGAAAAATCCCATAAAAATAAGGAAACATTTGTTCTCTTAAAAAAATATATAAACACTTATCATTGAAATGACTACATTTGAAATCCAATGAAAAATCCAAATTTAGCACAAAATTTCAAAACAAAAAGTATCCAGAAATAAAGTCTTTCATTTAAATAGATGGTATTATTTTTTTAAAATCCTACAGCGTGCAGCCATCAAGGAAAACTCCTTGAAGTCAACTACTAATATTTTCTAATGAAATGTAATCTATTTATTATCAATTATTGCTTCACCTGCATTTCTCCTAGCATTAACATAATGCAATTATGTTTTATGAAGTAAAAACAAAATGCATTTACAAGTTTCAGCATGGGCAGATTGGAGACTTTCTCTATACTGACCCACTTGCTCAATTTTATGTACATATTTCTTCTATCGTCCTTAGACTAAAACTGAGAAAAATCCAAACAAATTATTTTAGTTAACATTTTTCTCTGAGATAGAATTGCCTATATTTAAACGTATGACCCATCACATCATATAACAGTCATTATAATGTTTCAGTCAAAAGCTAAATACAACTTACCTCATTTAAAGTCCCAAAACCTGAAACTAATTCCAGTTTTATTTGGAAGTAAGGTGTGTGTGTGTGTGTGTGTGTGTGTGTGTGTGTGTGTGTGTGTGTGAAGTTCAACAGCCAATAAATTCCACTCTCCAGTATGAGTAGAATGAAACCCGGTTCGAGGATTACACAATACTCTGAAAGGTTTATAGTCTCTAACCAACATCCAGGTAGCCTTAAAAACACCTTGCTCTGGCATGAACCTTCTGGCTCCAGAAGCTGTATAGTTATTTAGGTTAACTAGGAGGACACCTGGAGAGTAAACACTCTTGGCTCCAGCCAATGGCTTTCTATGCCCTTCTGTTTATAGTAAGATGACTTGCCATCAGAGGTCACCCCCATCAACAGCACCTGTCTTTCAGTGGGCATACAGGAAACGGACTGCCTTTATCCTGACTTCTAAACTACTAACCTGCTGTCCTCACAACCCACTGTTCTAGTTACTTGAAGAGTTAAATCCCTACATTAAATTTTCTAAAATTAAATTTTACTTTAATTTCTTTTAAAGCAAAACATTTCTGTAGAAAAAATACCTCTTGACAAGTTAAGGATTGGTACTCATTTAAATAAGGATTGCATGAGGATTGTCACTCGATGTCCCAAACCAGCATTCTGGTTTTTGTTCCTTTTAGGGTTTTTGCTTTTTTTTTTTGGTTGAGGAAGAAGTCCTGCAAAATTTTACTTTCATTATTACATTTCTCCATTAAGGACAACATTTTCTTCTTCCCTTAAGCACACACACAGGTATGCTGACAAAGTGGGAAGATAATTACAGGCATTTTTATTTCATTCATTTTTTATGTAATTTTATTTGAGGCAGAGGAAGGGATGATCACAATTATAAATATTTGCACAGAGGTTATCATTTTATGTAAAATGTTCTCTAAAACAAAGCCTTTTATGTATACCAAGGAAGAAAAGAGGTATGTTAAGTTCTAATAAAATGAAAACAAAGAGCTAAATTCAAGAGATAAGGATAATGCAAATTAAGTCCCTTCTCTGACACTGAAGTTCCCCTTCTTTCCAATTTATAAAAAAAAGAATTGTTTTCTTTAGAGAAAACAGTAATATGAAAGTTTTATTCCTTCGCCCTTTAAAAGTGTGTCCTGAAGATCTCAAAAGACTAAGCTCATTTGATAAGTTCCTACTACAATATTTCAATGTAGCCTTTACAGACATTATGGGAAGTACTGCCTTCAATTTGTCTACATAATTCTGGGATGATTTCTTACACTTTTCTTGCTCTCTAAATGGCACAGAGAGGCAAATCTTTCAAAATAAAGACCAACAGCCAAGGGGTAAACAGAGCTCAACGGGAGTGATCTGTGGCATGTGTTTTTGGGGAGTCGTTTTCATCTTCCAGGGAGGAACTGCGTGAAAAGCCATCTCCTACTTCAGGTTTGGTCGGCACTCCAGAGAACCCAGTGCCCTGGGGGACTGAAGACGGCGCTGTCTTCCCATAATGCTGGCTGCTTGCTGTGCTGGGAAACTGGATAAGTGTAAACAATCTACCTGCAGCACTTCTCAGCCCAGGTTTGGATGCCACTGCAATACTTTCTTGACAGAGAGTTGTCTGGCTCTATCAGAGTTAATAAAATGTGCTGATCAATTATTTGAGAGGCCTCATTTTGACAGATCCAGTGCTTTGTTCCTAGTATGGCTGGATGACTGAGAGGAATGTCATCTTTGCAGCCAAAGCTTAAGTAGTTAGAGCTTCTTGAGAACTGTGGTATACATTAGAGTTTTTAATGTCAACAGAAATCTTTTGGAAATGGCTACTTTCTTCAGGGACTGTAAGTCATTCAATATTTTCTAAACGCGGAAGAGCTCAAGACACATTCATTGAAGTAAAATCTACCTCTGTTCCTGTTACATTAGAGACATGATGAGCCGTAACATCTAAAACCCTGACGACAAAATAAGTTCTTCATGAATTAAAGAAGGCTGGCTAGATGGTAATCTTCTTCCCCAATCTGGGTGTGGGGGTCTGTGAGGAAGAGGGTCAGTGAGCAATGTGTGATGAAAACTTTGTAAATAAGGGAACTACGAACATGAAAACAAATGTCATTGGTAGTTACAACTCTTTAAGAGTACAAATAACTAGTCTTTCTGGTGAAAAATATAACCTTTATCTCAGCTTACATTAGGTCTTCAACGTGTTCCTAGAATCATAAAAGTAATTGGTGCACCATTACTTTACATCGTTTAAACTAAGGAGGAAAATTATATTGATTTTTAAATAATATTTATGAATAGATTGTTGAGATGCTCTCCCAGCCCCAAAGTACTGCTACCAATTAATTACATGAACAGGAACAAAGAGATAAACTGTTCTTTCTTTAAAAAAAAAAAATTATTTTTTTTTTTTTGGAGAGAGGGGGGGGGCAAGGGGGGGGGGGGGGGGGGGGCGGGGCAGAAGGAAAGGGAGAGAATCTCAAGCAGACTCCCCGCTGAACGCTGAGACTGACTCAGGGCTCGATCCAAGGACCCGGAGATCATGACCTGAGCCAAAATCAAGAGTCCGATGCTCAATGGACTGACCCCCCAGGAGCCCCAATAAACTTCTTTCTAAGTATCTCTTTCCCCTCCTATGAAACAAAGGTTTCCATCTCAAAGTGTCAATAGTATAGTATTTATTTCTTCAATGCAAACCACATATATCCACATATATTTGAGACTTTATCTATCAAATATGTTTCATTTAACAATAATTGTTTCCATTACCCACACTTAAAATCAAGCAGATAGCTGTCAGTCAATGCTAATTATTATGAAATAATTAACTCAGGTTCAACTGAGTTAATAAAATAGCTAACGAAGGAACTAGATACATTTAAAAGCCAGTAGAGCCGTATTGTGGGTAAAATGCTTCGTTTCCCTTTTATTTTAAAATATTGAAAATAACACTTTGACTTCCAAAAACTACCTTTCAGTGATTTACTTGCAGTCCGTGAGGACCTGCCCCACATTCTGACAGGAGTGAAACTACTACGACCTGCGGAAAGTCGATGCATTCCAGCAGCGACCAGCACAGTGCTACTGCGCTGGTACTTGTTACATGCATGGATACCCTTCAAAGTAACAGGCAACGGGGGATGAACTTCAGTCAATCATAACACCTCTAAGCTTTCGTAGAAATCATATAATTTTCTTAAAGATTTATTTATTTATTTGGGAGAGAGAGCGGGGGGGGGGGCGGGTGGAGAAGAGGCAGGGGCAGAAGAGGAGGGGGAGACAGAGAATCTCCAGCAGACTCCATGCCAAGGGCATAGCAGATGCAGGGCTCAATCCCATGACCCTGAGATCATGACCTGAGCTGAAATCAGAAGCTTGATGGCTCAACCAACTGAGCCACCCAGATACCCCTCACATAATTTTTTTTAAATCAAGAAAATAAACCAGGTACTGCAGTTTTAGGAGTGCATCCTTCCAATTCACACTAAATGCTCACTCTCCATAAAGTCTTAACAAAAGGTCGGTGCTTTGGGGCTCCCTATTCTTCCTTTCTTCCCCAGCCCATGGCATCATTTTTTGTATACTGTCTAGTCATCTATCAAGCACCTACCCTCTCCAAAGTTAAAAAATAGCTCCAGGTTCTTTTATAGCATTTCTTGTCACTTTTCATTAATGTCTGCTTTAATATTAAGACAGCTTTATAATAAGTTCCAAGGAAAGATATTAAAAATCAAGAGATAAAGCAGAGCCAACATGGGAAAACAAAAGAACACTAAAAGTACAATCACATAATTCTGACAACAACTAAAATATCATAGAAAGGGAAAGAAAAACAATTTAAAATGTCTGTAGGTACAATAAACTCCTAAATTGCTGGTCTGGAAAAGCCCCTATGGAATCAAAACTAAACAACTACCACAAACTACAACCACCTCCTTAGCGAGGTCACTGATGTGGTATCTATATTAGAATATAAAATCCAATATCTAAGAGCCTATTTTAAAATAAACATTTAAGCAAATTATGCCCATGCCATTGTAGGACACCAGTAATCAAAGCAGTAATTACATGTGCCATTTGATTAATCTTTCTTCTTTTTCTGGTAACGCTGTCAAACTCAAGTATATTCAGGAGCCAAGTGGGTAATTTGGAGGAGTGAAGCTGGTCAAGTGGAGGCGGGGCTACTGGCAAAATGCATGATTTTCCTTGAACCACTCAAATTCTGTACTTCCTCCCTATAAAATTCATGTATTGTCAGTCTTAAATGCCATCTGTATGCTGTAGATTCCCAAATTTTCATCACCTCCTGAGATCCATTGTCTGGGTTCCAAATCTCACATTCTCCTAATTTATGTCTCTATATAAATATCTCACAGCCATATCAAACTTTAATATGTCCAATGCTAGGCTCTTTACTACTCCACTAATCCTATCTTTACTGTCCAATATTTTCCATATAAATAAAGCCAGAAACTAGAGTCACTGGGTCCTCCTTTTCCTCAAACTCTGTATCTAAATTCATCTATGCAGCAGAATTAGACCAACCTGAAGGATTAACCTCAACCTTGCCCCCCAGAGTACTAGGCCAAATCAGCTGAAAAATCTCATAAACCATTAAAGTCAACTTTAAGTTGACTTAAAGTGGCTTTATTCTTAAGTTTCTGAATTGACCTTTCCACCTAGTCTTCAGATATCAATGAGCCCCACACGAGGAAATTTAGGGCAATTCTTAACAACCTTTTTTTTAAATTTTATTTTATTATGTTATGTTAGTCACCATACACTACATCATTAGTTTTTGATATGGTGATCTACGATTCATTGTTTTCGTACAACACCCAGTGCTCCATTCAATACATGCCCTCCTTAATACCCATCACCAGTCTAACCCATCCCCCCACCCCCCTCCCCTCTAAAACCCTCAGTTTGTTTCTCAGAGTCCATACTCTCTCATGGTTCATCCTTCCCTCCGATGTCCCCCCCTTCATTTTGGAAGGGAATTCTTAACATCCTTAACAACCCTGGCCAGTGATTTGAGCCTGGGCTGAATACCACCAGGATCAAGGTGGTATTACTGATCACTTCAGCTAAAATCAGGAACAAATTTCATACCACCTTTTCTAATTGGAGACAGAAATAATGGTCCACAGGGCACACATAATAATGAGTCAATTACTCCTCCATAAAACTTCCCTGAGTGACCAAGAGTAGCTTCCCTGAGTGACCAAGAGGGGCTCCACACTTGGCAAGTGTATGATCTACAGTCCTGAATACCTGAATGTCTCTTATGACATCCCTAAGAAGTCTTCTAAACAAGTACAGTTCTAAGAGTACATAAAGTCCCCAGAAAGTGGTTTTTATGACATTTAGGGCCCCACAAGTAGGATCAACATCAGTTGGGGAGACACATGCAGATGGTGCCTCCAATGTGGCTTCTAGGTCAGTTAGTAGGCCTTATGATTCCCAGTTCAGCTCCAATAATTGAGTCTAATTTGGGGGACCAGTCAGTTCAATCTGCACCAGTCCATACCACCAACTAGTGGCATTTATTTGTCACATAGAATGAATAACAGCCATGGAAATTATGGGGAAGAAAGACATCTAAATGTGTTCATATGCTTTTTGCATGAGAGGTGGAGGAGCTGGGCCACCTTCTGCTGTTGTCCATAGACTCCTTGGTCAGGTAAGAGGAAATGGTGCTCAAGTCATGGCAGAGCCATCTACCAGGGGATAGCAGAGCCAAAAGTCACTTAAATTTAAGGTGCTTCTAACAGTATGGGAGAGCCACATTAGGGCAGTTTCCTTCAAGAAGAAGGTTCCAAGAACGGCTATGAAAGATCAATAACATCATTAACGTTTACTGGATCACTGTACCTCCCAGGTCTAATGTTTTCTAACCACAGATTCAGTCATTGCCCTTCCCCTATCACCATGAAATCGAGTCCTATTCCAGTAGCTACTACTTCACCTTTTTCTAATCATCCCCTACTTACACAGACCTTTCATCCAGAAAGGCCAAGAGCAAGAGGACCAAGGCTATTTTTATAAAACTTACTCAGGCCATCAAGGGAGGTATCAATATCTAGGAAGAATCAACAAGCATTTTACTCAATCAAGTGATCAATATCATTATGATCCAGGACAATTCAAAAAACAAGACATTTCAAGTGGCGGAACCAATATAAGTTTGAATCCTCTCTTCCCCTTTTTGACCAGGCTGCCAGCCAGAGGGTATACCAAATAGGATGATCTGGGGTAGCTATTAGGGGAAGGAAAGACTCATCACATCTAGGAAACGTCAGGATGATATCCTAAATCTTCAAAATATAAAATATGGTATAACCTCTCATCCCTTCTGTCCTCATCATAACTCAGGAAGTGGTCAAGAGATGATTTGAAACTGGGGCCAGCTGGATTCAGTACCCAAAGTGTCTTACCAATGTATGTGGACCAGAGGAATTCAGAGAGGCAGAGTTACAAATCTTTAGAGTTGATTTTAAGGAGGCTGTTCCAATATTCTATCACACAAAATGCTGTGGATGACAGGGAGCACAGAAGGGCCACTGAATACCTTCCCAATCAGCCCTGGCTTCTCTGACAGAAGGTGCACCACTGTCAGACTTATCTAGATTAATCTCGAGGGTCACAGTGGGTTGGCTGACTGGAATAGACCAGCAAAACCATAACCTGGAAAACTGTCAACAGCAGTGAGGTACCATCGATGTCCCAAGAGGGGGTCCAATGCAGTCAATTTGTCAGGAATGGCAGGAATAAACCACTAGAAACTATGTCTCTCCCCACCCCCGGCCCACTCACTGAGACAAACAGGTCAACTGTTAGCATGAGTCATCAGTTTTCTATGCCAGTCACTCCACATGGAAACAAAGTGCTTTACCTCCTGCTCAGTCTTTGATTGTGGGTCTGCTGCATGTCCTGTCCAGTAATGAATCCAGGTAGCAACCGCAGAAGTCTGGGTGAAAACTGAACCAGCAGCTTGATTCCAATTTGTTCTTATCAGAGAACAGGCCCTTACCATAAACATCTTCATGAATGACCCTGACAGCATAACCATTTCCATAGCTTGTGCCCCCCCCCCCCCAGAGGGATGTTTTTAATCTGCCAGTTGGTAGTTTTTCAAGTGGCAAACCAAAAAAATACATCACTGGCAACACGCCCAGAGACAGTAAATATGTAACAAGATTCATCAAAGGGAGTATTGGCCAGCACGGAAAGAACTGCCTTGAATTCTGCACACTGAGCAGAGACAATATCCATTTTCTGCATAGCTGATGCTGAGCCTTAGCTCATAGCAGCCCAAACCTAACTGAATTAGGTTTCAATTTAGCTAATCCATCAGTGACCAGGGCCCAGGAATTTAAAGGAACCTCCTGGGAGTCAGGAGATAAAGTTTTCCCTAAAGGGAGAGTTGACACTTTTTCATGTGAAGTTAAGATGCTGCTGGTGTCAGGCTGCTTGCATTCCTGACCATGTCATTTCTTTTTTTTTTTTTTATAGTTTTTGATGTAGTGTTCCATGGTTCCTTGTTTGCGTATAACACCCAGTGCTCCATGCAGAAGGTGCCCTCCTTAATACCCATCACCAGGCTAACCCATCCCCCCACCCCCTCCCCTCAAGAACCCTCAGTTTGTTCTTCAGAGTCCATAGTCTCTCATGGTTCATCCCCCACTTCGATTCCCCCCCCTTCATTCTTCCCCTCCTGCTATCTTCTTCTTCTTCTTCTTTTATTTTCAATATACAATGTATTGTTTCAGGGGTACAGGTCTGTGATTCAACAGTCTTACGCAATTCACAGCGCTCACCATAGCACATACCCTCCCCAGTGTCTGTCACCCAGTCGCCCCATCCCTTCCACCCCCCACCACTCCAGCAACCCTCAGTTTGTTTCCTGAGATTAAGAATTCCTCATATCAGTGAGGTCATATGATACATGTCTTTCTCTGATTGACTTATTTTACTTTGCTCAGCATAATACCCTCCATAATACCCTCCATCCACGTCATTGCAAATGGTAAGATTTCTTTCCTTTTGATGGCTGCATAATATTCCATTGTATATATATACCACCTCTTCTTTATCCATTCATCTGTCAATGGACATCTTGGCTCTTTCCACAGTTTGGCTATTGTGGACATTGCTGTTATAAACATCGGGGTGCACGTACCCCTTCGGATCCCTACATTGTATCTTTGCAGTAAATACCCAGTAGTGCAATTGCTGGATTGTATGGTAGTTCTATTTTCAACTTTTTGAGGAACCTCCATACTGTTTTCCAGAGTGGCTGCACCAGCTTGCATTCCACCAACAGTGTAGGAGGGTTCCCCTTTCTCCACACCCCCGCCAACATCTGTCATTTCCTGACTTGCTAATTTTAGCCGTTCTGACTGGTGTGAGGTGATATCTCATTGAGGTTTTGATTTGGATTTCTCTGATGCAGAGCGATGCTGAGCACATTTTCATGTGTCTGTTGGCCATTTGGATGTCTACTTTGGAAAAATGTCTGTTCATGTCTTCTGCTCATTTCTTGATTGGATCATTTGTTCTTTGGGTGTTGAGTTTAATAATTTCTTTATAGATTTTGGATACTAGCCCTTTATCTGATATGTCATTTGCAAATATCTTCTCCCATTCTGTCGGTTGTCTTTTGGTTTTGTTGACTGTTTCTTTCGCTTCCCTATCAAAATGCCATCAACTTTTTTCAAAGAAATGGAACAAATAATCCTAAAATTTGTATGGAAGCAGAAAAGACCCCGAATAACCAGAGGAATATTGAAAAAGAAAAGCAAAGCTGGCAGCATCACAATTCCGGACTTCAAGCTCTTTACAAAGCTGTAATCATCAAAACAGTATGGTACTGCACAAAAACAGACACATAGATCAATGAACAGAATAGAGAGCTCAGAGCCCTCAACTTTATGGTCAACTAATCGACAAAGCGGGAAAGAATGTCCAATGGAAAAAAGACAGTCTCTTCAACAAATGGTGTTGGAAAACTGACCATGTCATTTCTATTTGACACCGGAGGCTTGTTGGGCCCCTCCTATCCCATCACTCACTGAGGATGGACTGATATACTCCAAAGTGTGAATATCAGACTGAAGAGTTGCAAGGCCTCCACGGGCCAGGCATTCAGTTTGACTCAAAAGAAGTATACCTGGCATCCATATCAGGGATGTTGTGAGACCAGGAATGGTACCACCCCATGAAGGTTGCTTCCTTTTGCCAGAGCCTCCAAAGAATAAAGTCATAGAGACCTGAAGCTCAAAAGAGGTCATTAGGGTTGTGAGGCCCCAAAAGTCTTAGCACCTCTGCATATGCAGCTCTTCCAGATCAGAAGAATCACCTCTGGATTTTCTAAGCATTCCCAGTATAATCATGTAGAATTCAGTAATGGAAGCCACGACTAGAAGACATTGAATTGGCCAATGGGACCTGCCAAAAAAGTCCACTAGTTTCCTTCCTCTATTGCAAACCCTGCTCAAGCCACATTACCTGAATTCAGGTATCCCTTTTCTCTATGGATGGGTAGGATGGTAAATTGGGCACTTGTATCTAACATTTCCATAAAAGTTCATGTTCCTCCCCTCCCCATAGTTTCCTAGCATGTTACATATTTTTTACCCACATTTGGATGGGTAAATAACAATTTAGATCTCCAGGAGAGGGAGAACTCAGCCTCATTACTGTCCTTCTTATTAAGGAAGCTAAAGTTGGAGTAGAGGAGTAGGGAGAGAATCTAGGGTCACAGAGAATAGCAGCTCCATGTTAGTAAATGAGGTGTGTTTAATTTCAGTTTTGACTGGGTCAAGCTCAGGACTCAATCAAATGAACATTTAATGCGTTCAGTTCATGCACTGCTCTGTACTAAGCAGCAAGATCACCATCACAATAGACATCATCTATTTCAGTTTGGGGAATCCCTAGACTTAGTAACCATAACCTGTGGCTCTGGCATTGCTTCCTTTGGTGGACTCAGGCTTGATTTGCATAGGAGAGACTGTTTTAGAGTCCCTTTTAACTGAGGGCATTTACTGCCCTATGATAACATCTCTACAGTGCTATCCCTGTTTTGACATAAGAATTATGAGAATTTTCCAAGGCAAAAGGGATGACTGCAAGAATGTGTCTAGATTGTTTGGGCAGTTTATTTCCCAAGAGATCATCTTCATCAGCATTCCAGGACAGCAAGAGCCTCAGGACTAGTCAATACCACATCCATGGTTCTCCACGGAAGCTTTTTGTTTCTGGGAAATCTCTCCCCAAGAGGGACAAATTTCCCTTATAGCAGCCCAGACCCACTGCAAGAACTCTAAGACCTTTCACTGTTTCCTGATAGATCTAAGATTGATATGACAGACTGCAGGATGGATGAGCCGTAAAATGGACCAGGTTTTGCCATTTTAAACAAGTATTATACACCCCACACCATCTTTCAAGTGAACCACCAAAGTTCTAGTCATTTGCTTGGCTATTACCCATATGGTTTCAAATTTCCCTCATTTCATGCTTAGCCCGTGATATTATAAACGTTGTCTGGAGAGGGTCAGAAGTCTCCTCCAGACCAGGATGGGTCATTGTAATCCTTGTCACAATGGGGTGGATTTGAAACTGACCCTCAGATTGATGAGGAAGTCCCCATGCCTAGAATAGGGTTAGGTACAACCAGGGTACCTTTCAGCAACTGACTCTGAACCTACTTCCAGGTACTTGGATTACAACCACCTCACTAATTCATCCTCATTAACTGGCAATAAAATTGAGGATCATTTTTTCCCCAGTTGACCAAACAAGTTGGTCAATATATGTTCACTAATAGTGTCCATGGATTTGACCAAACAAGTTGGTCAATATATGTTCACTAATAGTGTCCATGGATTTCCCTCAAATCCCTTTGATTGCCCATGAAGTCCTTATCCTTTCTCTTTCATAAAGCCATGTCTCTATCATTGTCCCCACACCTCATCACGAAAACTGCCAAAAATTGTGAAGGGTCTGTGGTTTTACTCTATTTACAAGCTAATAATTTAGCCTGTCACAATTTCACAGATGCTGGCAGAATATATAAGACTTCGAGGTCAGATTCAAAGGACTCTACATTCACAGCAACAGCAGAAGCCAAAATATCACCATTTTCTTATGACAGTTCCTGAGTTCCAATTTCTACAGGGTGAAATGACATCAGGACATGCAATGGGTTGTGCAACCCTGTGCTTAGGGAGCCCAAATCTTTTATAATGGGCAGTAAACATGCTGCCCTTGCTACAGAGCAACATGTTTTTTTTTATAGGCAAATATTTCCAAGGTAAAATCAACTCAGCAATTAGGAATAATTATACATCACTGCCTAGTTTAATGAGGCAACTAAATGTTGGGAGATACAGAGTTTCACTCTCAAACACCTGCCTCAACTATCTAATACTGCAACCTCACAACTTCTGTCAGGATAAGACCTAAACAAGGGCCAAACAAAAGTCAGACTTTGCTTCCTAACGGTTAGAAAAAATATCAAACTCTATATACCTGCATTCATGGACTCTATTAATAGGACAGTCCAATGGACTCTTACTCAGAGGCAATTAAATATTACTTTACACATGCCTAAGAGACTAAATATGCTAATTTCTATATTACAGCACCTCAAAAAAAAAAAAAAAAGAGTGGCACCTGGGTGGTTCAGTTGGTTAAGCGTCTGCCTTCGGCTTAGGTCATGATCCCGGGGTCCTGGAATTGAACCCCGCACCGGGCTCCCTGCTCCGAGGGAAGCCTGATTCTCCCTCTCCCACTTCCCCTGCTTGTGTTTCCTCTCTTTCTGTGTCTCTCTCTGTCAAATAAATAAATAAAATCTTTAAAAAAAAAAAAAAGGAAAAAGAATAGCTGACATCAAGTGAGAGAGTAACCCAACAGTAGAGAAAACAGAAAACTGATTCCAATATAAGAATCCAAAAGACATTTATGTAAGAACAACTGGCCTTCTACACTCCAACTGCCTCTTAGGGTTTCAGTTCATTAACTGATTGCACAATGATGACCTTGGGCATCAGGAAAATACGAAAATGTTCAGCCAGGAGATTTTCACAGCAGGAAGAACCCAGGGCTAGGTGTCAGAGGCTGGAGCTCTCATCTAACCTACTGGCAAGGTAACCTTGGGTAAGTCATCCTCCTTAACCCACAGTGTCTACATTTGTCAAACAAACAAACAAACAAACAAGACAATGTCTTGTGTATCTCAACTGGTTGCCTGAAGCTATTTTCTATAATGCGCTTTGTAAACTGTATAGAGTTCTCTAAATCTCAGGTCAGACAATTCTTCTCCATAACACTGTATTCCAGCCACCATGGATTTCTGTCAGTTTCTCGAAAACAAAGAAGATCCTTTCTCCTACCAAGGCCTCTCAGTCATGCTTCCAGTGCCTGAATGCTCTCTCCCTATTCTCTTAAGACTGGCTGCCTCTCACCGTTGAGATCTCAGCTTAAACTTCATTTTCTCAGAGACCTTTCTGGATCACTCAATCTAAAGCAGTTTTGCCCTGTCCTTTCTTGTGGCGCTCTCTCATTTTCCTTCTTAGCACTAATCACAATTTGCATGTGTTTGTTTGTTTTCACCTAATGCCTGTCTCCCGATTAGCTCAGAGACTCTGCAAAAACTGGACCTATGTCCGTTTTTCCTTCAGTTTATACACAGGGCTTGGTGGAGTGCACAGCTGAGAATGATACTCTACAAAATTTTGTAAACGACTGAATGAATGAATGTGTCAGTAGAAGGCCATACCATCTGGGCATTTTAAGAAGCAAATATATGTGAAATTATTTTTAGAAAAATGCCCAATCAAAATAGTTCAACTAGAAAAAAGTGTGGTACTTTAAATGGGTAAAAACTAGGATATTTGAAAAAAAAATGAAAATGGATGACTCCTTTCCACTGTTTCATTTAGAAGTATGACTCTATAGATGCATTTTCCAGTCCAAAAAAAAAGGGGGGGGGGTTAAAGTCACCTACTCATGTTCTCCTTTGATCGTGTGAGACAGTTATTATCTCAATTTCACAGAGAAAAATAATTGAAAATTCAGATATTTAGCAACTTTCTCATGGTCACAATAATAATACTCAATTCAAATTCGGGTCCTTTGATACAAGTCCAGTACCCTCCAGTGCACTACGCTACTTCCACTTTCAAGAGAAGGCTCTGATCAAAGGATTAAGTACAAACATTTTGGTTTCTTACTATCAAATTAGTTTCAGACCAGTGACTTTTGCTGTGTTGAAGCAAGAACTTCAATAAAATTACCAGTAAATCAACAGAAGCTATGAAGTTATCAGTGGGGTTCACCTCAGGGTTTGTTTTACCTTTAACATTTGCTTTAATTCAAACCATATTGAGAGGAAAATATTATATAGTAGCAAGACTTAGTAATACTTCAGGCAAACTGGGCCTGATGATGTATATGTAAAATATACATAATTATGTATATACACATACACACATACATACAATTTTTGGTCCTAAATATAATATATAAATAAAAACATGATAAATATAAATTATATAAATATCATACATACATCATTGTTCCCCAAATAACAATAAGCCATACCATAGTATAAAATCTGTGACCAAAGCACAATTATTAAAAAGACCCCTTTACTCTTGCCTTCATTACAAAACAAACAACCCCAGTGATAAAGAGCCCCATTTTGAGTGAATGCATCCTTCGAGAAATAAGTATTAATGAGAAAACAGCTGCTTCTGCATAACAGGGTCCTGTGTCTTTGAAAACTACTCAAAACAGTTTAGATTTTTTGGCATGACATGGACAGGGGGCATCTGGATTTATGTCAACTTCTGAAATGTATGGGCTAAGACAAGGTGAGAGATATTTTAGAAAGTTTTCCGAATGATTTCTCCAGTTCAAAAATTATCTTACAGTTAGATCAGGTACTAGCATTTAATTAGGATGGAAAGAAGTTACTTCTATAAAATTCATTTTCCTACTTTAACATGCAGATATTTCTGCAAAACAGATTTTTATGAGAATATTAAAGTCCTCCTTTTTCTTCACTAGGAAATGAAAATGGTAAAGTATATACATATATAGAAGACTAGTTAATTTTTTCTGCTCTTCCATAATAGGAAATAAACTCTTAAAGGATTACCTCCCCTCAGAAAGGCAGTTTGGCCAAAAGAGAAAAAAATGAGAAATAAGACTACCTAAAAACTACTAAACAAGGGCCACTACAGGGCGCCTGGGTGGCTCAGTCAGTTAAGCATCTGCCTTTGGCTTAGGTCATGATCCCAGGGTCCTGGGATGGAGCACCCTCCCCCGCCACTGCCCCGTGCTCCCCCTGCTTGTGCACACACACTCTCTCTCTAACAAATAAAATCTTTAAAAGACAAAAAGGGGGCCATTACATGTAATGTAATTATAAATACACAGAAAAAAAATAACTTTTTTTAATTTAACTTTCAAGATATATAATTATTCTTAACCAAGTTTATCATGAATTATGAATGAAAATAACAGTTTCATCCCAATTCGTGGTTTAAAAACATGACTGAATTTGATTGACAGAAAAACTGCCTGAGTCTAATTGGACGTTTGGAATTAATTTCTCCTAAACTACTCCACTACACATTAGTTCTAAGAATAGATATTTAAGGTGGTTACTATGTAGGTATTAACTATATTCTCATACATTTTCCTATTAGTTACTATGATGCTATAATACCATAGAAGCTCTTACATTTAAAAAAAAACTCACCGGATTAACTGATGTTCATCGCTCTTTTTTTAAATTTTTTTAACTTTTTATTTAAATCCTAGTTAGTTAACATATAGTATAACACTGGTTTCAGGACGAGAATTTAGTGATTCATCACTTACATATAACACCCAGTGCTCATC